>NW_027184085.1:14077300-14377300 GCF_041296385.1 Aphelocoma coerulescens
CTTCTGCTTGTGTAAACAGATATGTGTTGTATCAAAGAAAGTTCAAGTGAGTATCTTTAAAGTCAAGTTCAAACTATACTCCACTTTATAGCACAGGGCTTCCCAGAGCTGATTTAGCTGTGTGGTGAGTGAATGGTGGAGAAGAGAGAAGGAAAAATATCAAAAGAATTCAGGATAAAGAGAAAGATGAGAAATCTGAACTACTTGGGGTTAACAATGTCAGTAAAACATGTAGATTTAGATCACTGAGTCACAGTGATTTTCTTTCCTTCTGCTACTGTACACCCTCCATGTACCACTGAAGTTCTTCCCTTCTCTCTGCGATTACAGCTGATCTAGACAAGGAGACCAGAGCCATCCAGCTCCGCAGAGAGTGCATCACTCAGGGACAGGATTGTGCAGTGTAAAGGAGCAAATTGGTGCAGTCTGTGGATTTATGTCCACAACTGTACCACCCAGTCTCTCTCATCACACGTGCTTCATTGTACTTGGAGTAGGAAAGCGCAGGGCTTGGATGCTAGGATATGCTGACCAGCTTAAGCTCACACAGTTCAGGCTACAAGAGCTGTCAATATGATATTTGCTGTTTCTGTAAATGAACTTTTCCATTTTCCTTGCTTTCTGCTAAGACAGGAAACAGTAACACAGATCTAAAAGCAGCACATTTCATATAAAACAGAAGTTCTTGTTAAAGCTCTCTATTCTGCACTGCATTGTATCAAGCAGCCTGGAAACACTGGCCAGAATAATTGTCAGTGCTGTAACAAGAAGATGTGTAATAACAGGTAAATATGCATGTTAGAAATTACATCATAACAAAATTGACTTGGCTTTTACACAAAGTTCTGCATCCAAGATGAATCACTTTGGTGTGTAATCTAGTAACGTTCTCTTTTTTTGCGATTGTGTTATACAAATGCTTTTACAAGGCACATATAGTCCAGAAACACTGTGAGGACTGAATTTCCGGAACACCTTAGTATGTTGTTCTTCACTAAGAACATGTGCCGGTGAAAAAAACACCCTGTATTCCAGTGAAGGCTTCTTTGCACTCAAATTAGCAATGAGATAATTAGCAAAAGTTAACATCAACATGATTTTAACAATAAAGACTATGTAGAACCCAGGAGGGGCAGAGCCCTTTGAACAGAATTGGAAAGCGAGTCTGCATTGTGCAAGGGTGTGCAAAGCGAGAACCTGAGCTAGCACATACCCAAACTGGTCTGTCTTCATGGCAGAGCAGAGTGCTAGGTTACCCGCTTGTGTCTTGGAAGCAGGAGAGCAGCAGCAGTGCGATACCGCACCCAAGTAATGAGCTTGGCATCCCTGTGCTGACACGGCCACCCTCCTCCAGATTCCAGAGCCCCGTCGGCCCAGGCATGCGTGCAATGTGCTGTGCTACACTGCAGGGATAGGCTCAGAGTTACACGGATCTTTGGATCAAGTGCAAAATGAGCACTTCAAGAGAGTGAAGAAAAGCAACCCTCAAGTACAGGAAGAACAAGATGAAGAAGATTAGAGATTACTTTGAACAAGGAAGGCCAGTGATAGAAACCTAATAAAAGTCTGGGGAGATAAGCTAGTAAAAGATGGGGACATTAATAAATTCTGCAACAGGCCAGTGCAAAACATATGCACAGTAATAGCCATGCAGCTAAGTAATATGTGGGCTTGTGCTGGTTCACTGCGTCCAGATGACCTTCATACACAGGGATATATTAAATTAAATCGATAGCCCAGCATATTTTGAGATATCACATTTGAGCTCAACCAGTATGAGAAACCTGGGCTTTATTCCCTTCTCTGTAGCTCATTCTGAGCTACATATTTGCAATGCTACCTCTAAATCAGTTTTCAAAATGTCTCATGAAAGATATAAATTTCTAAAAACATTTCAGAAGTTAACGGATCTTGGAACTCCTAATTCTTTCTGGTGTTATGCTAAACATAGTGTTTTCATGAAACGTAAGATCTCTTATATAAACCTTCTGTAAAATACTGTGGCAGAAGATAATCTTGCTGGTTGGTGTGGTTTTACAAGCTGGTTAAAACCATATTTAGATTATGGAGCATATATTATGTAAATGAATGACAATGCAGCCAATGAATGCTTTGTCAAAAAGGTCTTGGTAGTCACTGCTAACATGCAACGACTTCTGGGATAAAACAATCAGGAACACAAGTTGGTAAATCCATAGCAAAGGAAAAGGAAAAGTCCTCTCAGCATCGGTGCTGGAAATCAAATAGCAATTTGCTCTGTATAAAGCAGTTAACAACATTAGTTAAGGCAGAAATTTATAACTTAATAGCTACAGTCTTTGAAGTATTTATCCTATTTTAAAATCAGCTCCTTCCATAGCATCACAAACAGTGTGAATACACCTCAAAGGTCCAATTTTTATTTGTTTGTGTATAGAAATAAACATCCCTATGGATTTAACAATATCTGGAGATTAGAGAAGTTACAAGGTCATCCTCCTTCTGCCAGCCACTTAGAGGAATCAGGAGCATCTAGGATCTCAGCACACCTGAGATTCCCTGTGACCAGCTCAGCAAATGAAGTGCCAGCAGAGAACTGATGAATCCACATGTCAAAGGTTACGTTTTTCCTGGCTGAGGAAAGGCTGCTTTCATTAAACTGCCTGAACCACCCTTCCTACCAACGTCTTCTTCTAAATAAATATTTTTAAAAGGGAAGAATAGAATTGAAAGGTCATTTTTCTGCTTGCATTGCCTCATATTTGTCAGTTCTTATGCTACTTCCTCTTCACATCTATTTATAACTTCCTTGTATGAGCTGTCACACCACAAATTTATATGACCCAGTTGACATGTATACAGTTGCTTCAAACTGTAGTAATAGTAACCATCTTGGATTTCTAGGTCATAAATTTAGATCCTATTTCTGCCTTTGCCCTACTTAGGAAAATTACCATACTGCTTCCAGAAGATTGCATAAAACACACCAATGACTTTAACCTGGCATTTGCATAACCTACACTGTTTAAAGGAAGTTTCTGATTTCTGCCTTACTTCCCTAAATGCAGCTTCCCTGCCTTCTCACTTAAAATGCATGACCTAAGGAGCGTGTTGAGGGGAAGACAGAAGCGACCAAAGGTAGCTGCAACCAAAGCAGAGGATGTCTTGTTACATGCTCTGGCCAAAGTAAATGGTTACTAGATCAGGCAAATCCACACCTCTACAGTCAGGGAGAAATTTCAGCAGAACAAAGTCTTCTGTTGTCCAATTCCAGAGGTTCTTACAAGGTTTCCATCATCAGTCTCGATGCCACCTTCTCAAGTTTCCTCTCAGAGATGCTGTAGAAAAGTCCACTTGATGTGTATACATATTGTCAAAATGTGTGCTGATGGCTGTGCTCACAACAGTGTGTCACAGTGCTGAGCCTAGCAAAGCAAAAGGAGTGGCCATGTCCAAGCTACTCCCAGAACACCGAAAGGACACAATGGACAGTTGCGTTAAGGTGACAGGACATATGTCATGATGTTATTACCTGTATCACCCAATTAAAACTAACTTTACTGCATTTTCCACAGGGAGGTAGGAGCTCCACACAGCTGAGATGGTTCTTACTGAACTCATAATACTGTTTCCATCACTGAATCATTGAAAATCCACAGGACAGCCCCAAGACTCACATGTGCCTGAGAACATGTTCCAAATGTTTCCTCAGCTCTGGCAGGTTTGGTGTTGTGTCCACTTCCACTGCACAACCATCCTTTGGCTGGAGAACCTAATCAAGAAGCTTGACCAAGCACCCCAACACAGTGACAAGAAATTTGTGACTTTAAGAACTGTTCCTGTTCCTGTATGGCAAGATTCAGCACAGCTAAAAGCAGATGTTGGCCAGCAATGTTCAGGTGAGCTACCCCAAGATAAACAGAAACTCACAGCAAGCGCTCCAGGAAACAGGGTGTGGGCAGTGTCTACTTCTATTTTGGTGGTTCTCTCTGTGTCACAAGTTGCCACGTGGGGCTATGATTCAGTTTATGTAGAAGGCCCTGTGTGTCCCTGGCATAACAGATAGCTTAGAAGGCAGACTGGACAGCACTAACACTGTCATTCAGATAATCACACATCATCCTGTATTGCAGCGAGCTGCACTGGATATGTAGTGCTGCACAGGTGCATTGTCTTTCATCCAGAACACATTCTCTCCATCACTAACAGAGGTTGTGAGCTATTTGGTTGCACTGATGAGAATCACTGTATTGCCAGGTGGTATTTATTAATCTTATTTGAATTTGTTGTCATTGCTTCTACAGAGGCACCTTCTGTCTCTAAATTGAGTTTAGGGAAACCATAAAGACCTTGAAATTACAATTTTATGAACAAGTACTTCAAAAACAAGCAATTTCATGACTTCATGAATTAGGAGAATTAAATTCTAAATATAGTAATACATCTAAAACAGCAGTCTGTATTTGACAGCATGACTGGTGACTGACTTGCTTCTATATGCCTATGAAGAACTCCTTTCATTTGTGGAAGCAAATATCAGCATTACGCTTGAGGCATTCTGGAGTCTGATTAAAGCTTTTTGCCACAAAATACGTGCCCCTAACTCATTACGATTGTGTTACACTACAGACACAAACACACCCATGCTCTTACCCAAGCACACAGAAGGAAACATGGCATCTCCTCAAAGTGGGCCCACACTTTAAGTGCTGTCCTCAACCTGGGACTTGCACAGCAGGGCTTGCAGCAGCCTCTCCTCCAAAGGAAGGAACAGATTAAGAGAGCTTCCAGAACACTGAACATGACATTTTCCTTCACCAAGAAAAGTCATGTTCAACTAAATGTTTCTCATAATGAGTCCACATGATCCTGGTTGTTACCAGCAGAGCAGATTTTCAATCACAGGAATTTCCAACCTCTGAAAATACAATACTTTTTATTTTATACCCAGCATTTATCCAGGTATTACATCACCCTTAGCAGACTTGAGCTTTGAGTGGCCATCCTATCACATTTTCTGATTTTTGAAAACATTTGTGTTTCTGTTTGAGACCTGAAATGAACTCCAGTCATTCCACTGTGCATGCAATACACAGGGACTTCAAGTGTTTTCAAGCAAGTTTCCCAGGCTATTTTTTTTCTTTTATGTCTATGAATTGTCACAGACCTGCCCTTCACCATCATTTTCTCTTGTCCAAATTGCTTGTGTTATAGATTTTAGTCTTACTCTTAGCTTTTCCCTCACATTCAAAAACTGTCTTGCCTGTCTTTGTTGTTAACTGTATCTATTGTGACCTGCCTTGCCTATGCCTGTCACAAACAAAACCAGCTTCAGGACAAAAATGATGATGTGGTTATTCCTCTGAATATTTGTTCATAAGTCGCATTATTATGGGGTACTTGAAAGCCCAATATGTTTCAACATGTATTTTTATTTACTGTGCCCAGCAAAGTTGAATTTAGATATGCATTTTCTAAACACTGTTCCAGTTCACTCCATTCCTATTCCCAGCATTTGAGTTTTTGCAAAATCAGTGTAGCAGCAGAACTGCAAAAAACTTCAAAAAGAAAATATCTCAAGGAGGGTTTTATGGCAATTTAAGTTAAAAACATATATTTTCAAACTTCACAGAATCAGGACAAACTCTAAAAGGGTTTATTTTTCCAGAATATCCAGATAATTTTTAAATAGTATTTTCTCTATCAACTGGCCTGGCCTACTTTTGCCTTCCATCTAATCCCGATCAATACAGAGCGAAGAGTCATCAGATTTTGCTCACAGAGAATCAAGGTACTCGAATCAAATTGAGGTCTGGAGGGAATGACTCATAACTGTGCTGAATAAAGCACATCACCTATTTATGTAAATATAAATACGCAATATCAACATAAAAATATATATTAAGATACAATCCACAGAGTGTTTACAGTCAAAACAGACACAAGTTCCTTCAGGCACCAGCCTCACACTTCATGAACCCTTGCTTTCATATGGCATTGTGCTTTGGAAAGTGTTAAGGTAAATAACTTGAGATCAAATAACTCTCTCTGGTGAATCAAAACAAGCGACTGGGACAGCATGACCCTTGGTTTAATCAAGGAATTTTAGAATCTATAAATATAATCACCAGGCCTGATTCTGATCTCAGATATATTAATGTTGAAACCACATATTATAAGTTCAGGACTAAAAGAATGATAACAACTATGGTCAATCTTGTTCTGTTTAAGAAAATGCATCAACAAGTATTTCAATAGGTTTGCATGAAGTACCTATATTTGATAAAGATAAAATTCCAAGCATAAGGACAGCATAAATCAAGTAGATTTTAATAATAAATCTGTACCTCATGGGCTTATTTAGAAGTCTGCTAGTTTTTAAACAAACCAGTGGGAGGCACTAAGTCAGAATAACAATTTAATAGGGAAATTAAAAAAAAAAAAAAAGGCAGAAAACACTGGGTTAAACTGACATAGTCAGGATACAACCTGACACCCTGTTAGTCAGGGTGGCGGTAGCAGTCC
Source organism: Aphelocoma coerulescens (assembly GCF_041296385.1). NCBI lineage: Eukaryota > Metazoa > Chordata > Aves > Passeriformes > Corvidae > Aphelocoma > Aphelocoma coerulescens. The sequence continues at coordinate 14,083,805 of NW_027184085.1, forward strand.
GATAAGATGGTGGCTGCAGTCCTCCTGAAGTGATGGATGTGGTTCTGTCGAAGCAATGATCCCGTAGAAAGGGCCTGCTCTTCTTCGGAAGGTCCAGTGGTGGCTGTGTAGCTCCTGTCCTCTGGGAATCCAGTGGAAAGGTTGTCTGCAGTGTTTGGAATCTCAGATTATATCCAGGATGGGATGCTTGGTTCCTCCCTCTGGGTGGAGCATATCACAACGGGGGTGATGAGTCATGAGGCCAAGTGTTGATTAGGCTCATTAACAGAAGATAGTCCGGAGGGAGTTATCTCTGAGCCATGCAGCAGGACAATGATGGGCCATTAACAGAGAGAGAGTCTGGGGGGAGGAGGCAAGGAAACACTGCCCCTCCTGGTTTCAACAGCTCATGAGGATGGTAACCCAGGACAAGAAGTTTCTTTACACTAATTATTTCTATAATTTACCTATGCATTGCCTAAGCAGAGCTCCGCATCTATTACCATCTGCCACAGCCTTATTAATGTGAGCATTTTCTTACTCTGTATTACTTTCATCATTCTGTCAAACCAACTTGTTGTAAACCAATGTAGCATAATTTAATATACTTCATAGACCCATCAAACAGGATAAAGAAATATTGCTTTGAGAAAGACAAAAGTTAGTATTTTTCAAAGAATTAACTGTAAGACAGAACTAATATTTGTAAGGTGACCTGCATGACAGAGTTAGGATATTTATGGAAAATATATTTGGAAGTTATTCTATATGATAATGTTAATTACCCACAAGAGATGGGTGTTGTGGGTAGGAGAACTACCTACATTTGCTTGGGGTATTCACATATAATAATTATCTTAGTTATGCCTACATGTTTATAATAAATAGTCTTTCCTTTTTTATATTGAAATTCTTAGTTTAGTAGAAAAAGATTTTTCATCAAATATCAATCCGTTTCTCTACTCACTAACACCCACTGAATTTAATAGTGCAAAAAACAGAGAACATCTGACTCATATCATACAGACTGGAGTAGAGATTTAATATAAGTGAATTGCAGTCGTGCTAAACTACAGATATACACAACCAGTATCTTTATAACACTCTAATGAACTTCAGAACTATATAATTTTTTACGAAATATAGTGTTATAAAATAAGTATCTCGCATTATAATGCCAAACAGACAGATTAAGTTGGCTTTGGAAATGTAACAATCTAGTCTCATCAAATCACAGCTTCTGACACCAGCAATTTTTTCCAAGATCCATATGACTAAAACATATGCTTCAGCTGAACAGCAAGAAAAAGTAGTTCACACTGAGACAACCCTGATGGAGCTGCCTCGGTATAAAACCAGCCATCCTGGAGCACTAGGAATACTGTTTACCACATGCAAGCCAAATTAATACAGATATTTCCAGAGAAGAAAGCTGCAGCTATTTGATTAAATCATGGGGTTTTACTGATATGCTTAAATGTTTTTTTAAGCAGTATACTGATTTATTCTAATCTGTTTTCAAAGTATAACATAGCAGTATAATGATGTACAATACATTTTTAGACTTTTTAAACATATGTGAGGCAGAATGAGTTGTCAGTTATATCAATCAATTTTAAGGGTTTAAAGAAACCCAACAAAAAAACCAACCAAACAAACAAAAATGAAACAAAAAAATAAACAATGTCAAAAAATGTAACATTAAAAAAACAAACAAACAAAAAAAAAAGGCAAAAACAAACAACCAACCACAACATAAAACATTAATCGGAGCTAAAGTAAGAGGAGTCTGAAATATGTTCAAGTGTGATCAATGTCAGCCAACAGCTTAACAGGCTTCACTTACTAGGACGTCTGCAGGAACTATCAAAGTGCATACAAAATATCATCCCTGATTTGGGACGAGTTTTTTGTATGAGAAGTTGACTGTTACTCCTTTCTGAAACAGTAAACTTTTTTAAAACTAGTCACTCTGGTTAATTTTCATAGAAATCACTGTTTACAAAAAGGGAGGATTCAATTAAAATAATTGTGAAATATGGGCTGCTCATAAAAGGGAAAACCTCTTGTCATTTACACTAATAAAAGTTAAAAATTTCTGAAAGACAAAGAAGCAACTGAGATCATCTTTCCCCACACTGAAATAAAAGCAAAAGCCAAGTCAAGGATCAAAGTCCTCAGGTTTGTTAATTCCTGTTAAAAACTGAAATATTTTTCCAAACCCAGGACTGGTGCAGATATATGAAATGTTCAAAAGAAAAAAATCATTTAATCAGCATCTTTTTTTTTTTTGTCTCATAGATAAGTTAAAGCAAGGCTATTCATATTTGTGCCAGCCTTATAATTTTTACTGCCATTCTTGTAATTGAACTCCCCTTTGAGTTTGATTTGTAGAAGTTTCCTCATGCTGGAGACACTCAGGATGTCATCAGGTTTTTAAAAGACATTTGCAATGATGTATGACAGCACAGACACTCTGAAAGAGACAACACATACAACAATATCTCCAAGGGGTTAATATTATGCCTTTTTTTCTGTTTGTTTACTTGTCTGTGCAGAATGGACATGTCCACTTCAAAACGGAAATGATGGATTTATTCTTTTAGCCCAGAGGAGACACGCTGGGAGAAATTTGAAATGGTCTCCTGGTTTGACAACACCACATTAATTAATACTATCAAAATGAGCAACAACTGAACACATGCATATGCTGCTGATTTAATCTAGATTGCATTTCCCCAGTTTTCTTGAGGGGAAATAAATATGGATAATGTCAAAATAAGACTACATAGTATGCCCTGCTTATACTTTTTCCATTAGACCCGTTAAAGACAGAAAATAAAGACTCTGAACCAGAAACCAGACTTCTGCTTCAAAATAGAGATAAAATGCAGTCTGTTGACTGCTTTTTGAGATACAGGTTTTGTACCTATCATAGGGATACAGTGAAGTTCTTTTACTAGACCAAATTTCCCCACTTAACTAATGGCAAAAATAGTTTATATTAGTTACAGTAGTACTTGGACATGTTGAGTATGAATCCATGCATGCAAACAAGGTCCCTTTGAGGAAGAAGGGGAATTGCTGCACAGCTTTTAGTTGAACCACCTGCCCAAAATGTATCACATATGGACTTCAGTTTAGGTTTGGGTCTCCGAGAGCAGCAGAGCAAAAAGTTCATGTAGCAGCAGCTCACTGTTGTGTCAACATTTGCAAGTCAAGTGGACTCTTAAAAACACTTAAACTTGGACTTTAATAATTTTTTTGCTTGCTCTGGATTTGAATTTTTTCTCCATTAGCATTGCAGAAGGTGATTCTATCTCCAACTAAACAGCTTTGTTTTGCTGCTTCTAACCAAAACCAATTTCTCCTGGCTCCTGTCAGATTCCCTTTTAAATCTAAATTGTTACTAAAATAACAGAAATACTTAGGAAAAACACTTCTGTTTCCCTTGAAGAAGCACAGTAGCCAGACTGTGAAGCTGTGCAACAAGTACACAATTTTTTTTTCCATTGGCAGGTAACATTGTCTATATAGACATAAACTACAGCAAATCTAGAGATGCTGCAGCTCTCACAGTGCACAGCAGCAGAGCAGTTCTTATTCCTGCTTCTCATCTTTTGGATTAGGCAAGACCCCAAGCTTTCTTTGATCAGTATGCTGTGGTTTGGGTCCTACCCCAGATGACTAATGTCTTGGTGGAACTATTTTCAGTCAAGGGATTATTTGTGTACTCCCTTTTGAATACTGATCCTGCCACATCCACTTTGTGTCACAGCCCTAAACAACAAGAGGGGAAGTGCTGCCAGCATTTCTCCTGTGATCTTTGCGTGAGCATCCCTGTCCAAATTGCTGCCCACTCACTCTTCCTGGCACTGCAAGACTGCTGTGGGAATTGTAAAGCCATTGAAATGGCACCTTCACATACAGACCAAACACAGCTTCTGTTTCCTCATGCCTTGTTTCCAACATCACTCCATTTGGTTGTTATTTTTCTGGGAAGAATCCCTTTGGCTTTCCCCTGTTGTTAAAGTACTTTAAAAGTACATAAGAATTAAAGCCTCTGTTAATAAGGTGGTAATGCATTCAACAAACAGGGTTACTACTGTCAGACTGACAGAGGGGAAGCAAAAAGAGCACATGGCCTCCTTACATTTCAGAAAAAAGGTAGTCCTTCCCTGGACCCTGAACTATTAGTATATATATTATTGTTGGTTTAACATTAAACAGCAAATGACCACAGCCACCTTGTGGTCCTCAGATTTTCCCACTTTTGATTCATATGGGTCCCTACTCAATGTGCTTCTGATTCTGAGTAACCTGCTAGTCCTTGTTCATTGCAGGTGCGACCAAGGGCCACTTTCAGTTTTGGACTCCTCTGCAGAGATTATATGCCTTAGCTGTGCAAGCCTCAGCATTGCAACACTTGAATTTCCATTTGGATGCAGCCCTAATTTGCTGTACAGCTTCTCAGGCCTCGAGTAGTATATTGGTAATGCATTCAGAAACATTGAATAAATTGCTATGTCTGATAAATACACAAAAAACTTCTCCCTGGAAGAACAGTCTAAATTTTCACATAAAGAAGAAACCATGGCACATTTTCACTGTTTGGGATTCAGGGCCATATGCAGATTTTCCCTCTGAACTTCAAGAAGACAAGTGGACCTGAAAAAGTTGTCTGTCCTCCTGTTAGTAGCAGGACGCTGAACAAAATGTCCATGATTATATGGACAAGGCATAGGCAAAGCAACATGCCTTGATTTAGAGCTGTGGGTGTTGTGCTCCATAAGATATAAACAGCATCATGACCTGGATACACACTGCTCTCCTTGGCTGAGGCAATTCTCCAAAAGCATGCTGGCTTTTTGGTTATGATTTTCATCTTTATCTATTTATCTATCTCCGTTCGATGTATGCAAACCTCGGAGCCTAATTGAGGGTCAGAATAAAAACAGGCATCAGAGTATGGTGATCTAAATGTCTTCATCTAACTGTGGACCTACCTAGGTCACATAAACTGGCACACCAGTCACTCTCCATCCTCTGCACAGCCAAAAGAGCCAGCTGAGGGCACCTGCAGGGAACCAGCCAGATCCCAAGTGTGCTGAATTACCTTGTGGTAATTCAGAGGTGCTTGTACTTTCAAATTAGACATGAAGGCAACATTAAGTAAGCTCCTAGTCTAGATGCCTCAGGTAAGTGCCATGGCTTAGATGGCATGTATCTGGGCTCATGTACCCCTGTGTCAGCTTCAGGAGAAGCTGACAACACACCCAGCTCTAATGTGGAAGTGCAGAATGTTATTCATCATTTGTAAATTGGCACCCTGACATCTCCTTCCTCTCTGCAGCTCTGCACTCAAGGACTTGGTTGTGATTTACCCCACTGCAACAGCTGCCAAGTCTGCATCCAGACTACCTTAATTAAAAGCAATTGTGTTAGATAAGGGCAAGTAAAAACATGTCATAAAAGAAATCAGACAGAAAGAATAATCTTAAATATGCCTCAGGTTAAAATTACTCTGAAAATTGCTAAGAAGGCTAAATATTGTGGATTTAATTTTTAATGTGCCTTTAATATGATGACAAAGTTTTAGTTTGTAGTTCCTTGCCTGAGAAAATTCACCTTCTTCCTTTTGTCTGTCTGGTACCCTAAGTGCCTGTAGACATTTGTCCTTGGTAAGCTCCTTCATCCCTAGCTACTTGAAATTGCATTTAACCTAACATTACGTCTGTGTTTCACACTGGCTAACATTCAAAAACAATTGTAAGGGTTTAGGAACATTTCCTCTAGCCAAACCAATGCTTTTGCATGAATAACTGATTGTTCTCTTTTTCCTCCCCTGAAAGCTGTTTGCACAATATAAACAAGTTTTTCTGAGGGACTGCCATGAAGAAAGTCAATTTGGCTCTGTACTGACTGTGTTGGAAAATGATTCTCTGACCTGCCTTGTGTGCGGTATGTGAGCTAAATCTCCCAGGATAAAGCAGTTACATATCTACATAAAGGGAATTCAGGCATTGCATGCACAGTGCATTTCTCACACAGATAATCAGGAGCAGCTCTAGACTAAGACGAGGGCAGTCACCTTGAGCAGTTTCTACAGGACTGGCAAAGAAGCCACAGACTCGAGGTGCACTGGAAAGGCAAATCTATTGGTGTTGCTTCCACCACCAACTCAGCATCAAGATTTTTGAGAAACACAGAAAGTTTTTCTGACAGCAAGGTCACTTTTCTCTCTTGCCTGCACCTGCAGCAGCAGTGGTAGCAAAACTAGGATTACTTTCTCTCACTCCCATCATGCCTTTTTTTGCTCCCTGATGACAGTGGGAGAAACCTTGCAATGGTTTGCAACCCTTTGTGTGTCAAATTCCCTTGTTCCCGCATGACTAGGATGTCTCAAGGCAAGTCTAGCTGCCTAGCTGTCCGTTTTTGTGAACACATGGGGAGAAATGAAGTTTTAACATTAAAATCAAAATACAGTGTGAGATCCAACTAACAAAGGGGAGGAGTCCCTATGTCAAATAAAGACAAAGAACCCAAAAGTGGTAGGGAGATGACTGACTTCCCAGAAGGACCTCAGAACACTGGCATTTCAAAGGTGTGGCTATGGAAATGTCTGCTTGCAGAAAATCCTAGACTAAGTCAGACGTCCTGATCCAGGAGCTGGAGACAAAAATACATGGAAGTCCTTTGTGAAAAACACGATATGTAGTCGACTTCTGCTTCTATGGACTTACGTTTCTCCTGAACATTTGGGGAGTTTATCTTGCACATGATTTCCATTGCACACCATTAGTCTAAATGCAATTATCGTCTGCATCCGTGCAGGTACACTCACCTTAGAACTGCAGTAGACTGCCTGACTAAGTACAATTACGATACAGCTCCTGGATTTTAGAAATTATACAAAGTTCTGTACTCAGCAGACAATTAAAATTTGAATATTTGCAGAAGCAAGCTGTTCCCAGACCTGCAATTAAACAGCTAACTGGGTTAGAAGACTGTTTCTGTGAACAAGCTTTTCTGCTGAATCACATTGGCTTTCATCAGCATGTCATAACATACAGGGTTTCGGAAAACAGCATTGCATGGGGAAACCTAGATAAAAGCTACTGGGTTTCATACAAAAAAAGGGTCAGCCTTTCTAGAAAAAGGTTGAATTCAGAGAGAAGCACTTTTGTATCAAAATGGTTTCTGTTATGTAATGAAACACAGACATAAACATTGCATTCACAAATACACCCTCATTTTAGTGACCAAACTGCAAGATTTACATGTATGTGAACTACATAAGCATACTATCTATAAGTTAACCATAGATACCCCTCATCTCTTCTTTGTTGCAGTAACCTAAGTCCCAAATAGCATATAAAATGTCCTGTTTTTTCATCTGTGGGTTAGACTCATCTCACCAAATACTACCCATATCAAAGGTACACAGCCAGGATAAACTACTAACCAGGGAAAAGCTTCCCAAGAATGACACATCATACCTACCCCATCTAACAGGAATAGTCCTTCTCTACCACAAACTACTGAGATAACTTAAACATCCAATTTTGGACTAGATAACTAATTCGCTGGTGGCCAAGATGAATCCCAGTCTACATATGCAATTGGTAGAACAAGAAGCCATTATTTTGATGACATCATTAAAAAGCAATAAAATACTATTTAGAAATGTGAAAGAGCAGAAGAAACATGAAGATATGTTTTTGGATTTATGATATGCTAATTCTAAAAAGTATTTAATGTTTTAGAAACTGTCTCTAGACTTTCTTTAAAATGCACCAGCAAACTATCCTCTCATGCTACTCAAGCACTTGATATTATCTTCCTGTTTCTCCACAATCTTTCCATGTTACAGACTAAAACTCTGGTTCTCTGCAGATGATGTCAATTTAGACACATTCTTATATGTGTTTTTACTTCTTTTCAGATCACAGAATTGTAGAAAGCTTTGGAAAAGACCTCTAAGATCAGCAAGTTCAACCTTCAACCAAATACCACCATGCCCACTAAATCATATCACAGAGTGCCATGTTAATTTGTTTTTTGAACACTTCCAAGGACAGTGACTCCACCACTTTCCTGAGAATCAACTTGAAATCTCGGGATATTTTACCTTCTTTGACTATAATGTCTTCCAATGTTTTTTTTCTCTTCATTTGACAATAACTCTTAATTCTCTTTCCACTATTTTTAAAATAATTTCCACCAAAGTCCTTCACTTGCAAGTAATCCACACCTAGTTAAACATTTACATGCCCTTTAGTGAAACTGGGGATGCAAGCTGAACAGTTTTGAAAATATGACAGTGTTGGAACAGTAACTGTATTGGTTACTGTTCATTTTTCTTCATTTAACTCAAAGATAATTCAAACATTCATGAAAGAATCTTGTCTCTCCAACTTTGTCTTTACAGCAGAATAGTTTAAGAATCAACTAATCTGTTGATTCTTAATTTAATGCTGTGGATGTTGATTTTGTCATCAGTAGTTAAAGATGTGATGAAACAACTGTCTCTATAACCTCAGGGTAGTGCTCTGAAACTTTCATCTTCAGGCTGAAAACAACCTCTTCTTAGTGTCAGCTTGTAGCTTATTTATGTAAAATTAAACACCCACTCTAGCAAAGTCTGCTCATTGAAATTTGAACTTTACTAACATCTGAAGGTGCCACAACCACTACTTTGCAGCTTGGTGACAAAGATTCTATGAAAAATAAAGGGAAGTTGCAAATGCCAGGATACCCTGATGTCTAGTACAAAATATATTTTTATGATGATATGGGAATTGCCAAAAGCTCCACAATATGGCCTAGTATGGATAAGATTTTTTTGTCCCTTTACCATCAGACTTTTTTAAAGAAAGGAGACTGGAATTTCTCTAGCTTGTGCTGAATTCATTTCTGCACTTTGGGCTGCACTGACTGTATTAAGCAGGGTCAGAGTGCCGCAAATAAAATGTGTTTTCCACACTCTTTTGAAACCAAGAGATACTTTGAGTGAAGAAAACTTGGTGGTCTGGTCTCGTCTTTCTCGTTCATGGTAAGATATTGAATAATTTTTTCTCAGAAAAATGCCCAAATTGCCAGTTAGATTAGATACATCATATCAATCACACAGTTCCCTTATATACATCCAGAGGGTTTCAAGGAGGTCAAAATATTTTATGGGAGTTAAAAAACCACTATTCAGCAAAGATGACTTTCACAGCTGAGATAATGTGATTTCAGAGAGGAACTCCCCAATCTTACAGTAGAAAACTTAATTTTCTTTCCTGTGGAGAGGTATTTTTTGTTATTATTATTTTACTGCATTTAAGACTCACTAGAACATCATAATTATGAAACTATTAGTTTCGGTAGTTAGCCCTTTGACACTCTTTATCAATAGAAGAAATCAACACACTAATGGAAAATAAATTACGAATCAATATAGCAATATTTTAAAACAGCACACCAAATAAAAATGAAAACTCATTTTTACTCCAGTTTCTGATGATATGAAATACAGGCTGAGAAGCTGAAGACAGGAGTCTTGTTTTGTTGTTGTTTCTTAACAAACAATTTATTTAGAGATTATGTATCAACGGATCAATTTTATCCAGATTTACTAGCCTCATTGATTATTGCTACAAAGATTGAAATTTTTTTTATTATTCTTGGTTTTGATCAGGATCAAAGGCTGGTTGGTTCTAGAACTTGTTGGAAAATATTTAAACATCCTTTACTGGAATTATAATTTAAAGTAAAAAAGTGATAGGCTCATGCAAATATGCAGTAATCACTTGCAGTTCATTCACACAAGCAGTGTTAGATGTATAAAAAACAACAACATATAAAAGCTTCTAATAGTAAAAAAAAAATTCAAAGCCCATATCCTTATTTTAAATCTGTTAACACAAGAACAAGTGGCTGCTAGATTATCAATGTAATGTTATTTTCTATCAGCCTATTAATGCCTGAGTTAATCATGAGTTATGCAAAGTAATTGACCCATGAATATTACCTATCATCAGCTCTGGTTCCATTTTGATCTCTATCCATGAAAACACACATTTTCCATGTATTAACAAAGACACTAGTTATAGAAATTTTTTTCTGATTTTATTTGTTTTCTTGCAACTGAAGATGCTGCTATTCAAGATACATTTTCTGTACAATCCCAGTTTACCTGTCTGAGCTATGCAGGACAAGTCAATTTTCTCCTCATTCTTTCACAGTACAGGAAGGAAAGATGCAGAATTCAGTGGATACTGCTTTCATTTGACTTTTCAGTTGACCCAAATGAGATTTAGTTATTTATTTATTTTAACTTTCCTAAATGACTGCAGATATTGGGAAAGGTTTAATTTTGTCATCTTAATAAACAATTAATTGGTTCCCTGAGAATTAAGTGCAAAATTTGTATTGTTATTTAAACCTAGGCTTACTTTCAGTCTCAGCAACTAAAAATACCATGCAAACCTGCACAGTGTGGCACCCACACATAAGTACAAAACTGCAAGGAAATACTCTTTATCTGCAAGTACTAAGCAGTCTTGCTGTCCTGCTCTCAGAGTAAGTTCAATCCTCTAAGCAACAGCATCCGGCAAGGAAGTTTTTGTTGACAGGGTTTGCTCATAAAGACTGAGCCTGGTTCCCCCTTCCTTATTTCTCAGGCTCTGACTTACCATTTTCCCTACAGCTGAAATACATCAACTGACGAAAATTCTGGGCCAGATCCTGAATTCTGCTGAGATTTCCTAAGTAGCTGCTTGGCAAATGCAATGGAAGAGGAGTCAGAATGGTGGTGGATTTGGGAAAAAGGGATAGTGTAAGGACTAGCAACAGGATCAGAATCTGGAGACTGTGAGAAGAGTCAGATGAAGTCCAACAGCTGTGGTCAAAGAAAGCTGCTGTATCTCTTTTCATCAAAGTCTGATGTGGCAATTGCCCATGATGTAATTGCTGGTTTTTAGTTCTTCATATGAAAAAAAAAGTCCAACAAATTTCTTATGAAAATTGAAAGGACCTACAGCAGTTGACAGGAAGATAAACAGAGTTAAAGAGAATCCTCTTCTGACAGTAGATCACTGTATTTTTCCCCCTTTTCAGTCATTAACAACTTGCAAACCTCAATGAGAGCAAAGTTAAAAGAGTTTTGGTAGTTCAAGGGAAATATAATTTCTTTCTATCCTCCTACCATTCAGTCCCCTCATGGAAGCTATCCAGTTGTCATGAATCTAACAATATCCAGACAAAATAAAACATCTGCCATTACTAAAAACCAAGATGAAACAAATAACGTGCTTTACCAACCTAACAAACCAGAGCACTCTGAAAAAAGCCAACAGCTTCAGTTGAAAGCTTTATCATGCCTTTTTCATAGAAATATGGAGATCAGAGGAGGACCTCATGACACCATACAATATCATGCTTCCCTGTCCTTGTCTGGTGACAAGTTACTTTTAAGAAGTATTACCAAAATCTGACAGTACAAAGCTCAGGCCAATCTATCTCAGATAATGAGATATTAATAGTTTTTCCTCACCTCTTTTTTTCTTTCACAATCCTGAGAACTAACTATGACCTTTAATGAAATGAGAACTGAGATTCTAAAACCACATGAATCAAAACCTGCTGGAAAATACATGAGTCTTGATATCATAAGACAATCTGTGCAAAGTACACAATATGCAGGATTTTATTACAATTATTATGATGATTCTTCTATTTAATTTGAACAGGGTGTATACGGCTTTGCAGAGAACACAAAACTACTCTGTAAGAAATGCAAAATGTGTAACAAGTTTATGAGTTCTGAATAATGATACAGGTAATGAAACTGTATGGGTTTTATCCTTTGTGTGTGCTGACGCAGCTTAATAGAGGCACTGGAAAAATAACTGGGAAAGCAGCACAGGACATTTGGATAACTAACCTCCTAAAAAACACTGCAAAGCAACTATCAGACACCAGTTCTCTTACAGGCAAACTCGATATTGGTCAGATTTGGAAACCTGGAGATGAAGGCTGTTGAGAACTAAATTTTCTTTAGAACTTACTAATAGTGTATTCAATTTCCAGAAATGTAACTCTTAACCTTTCCTTGGTACATCCTAACTCATAAAAATAACTGCCTCAACAGATGGCAACAGGGGTCTCTAGATTGAATGCTGCTAACTGAACTCAAAACTCTCTAGTCTTCTGGTTTTTTTCTAGTTTCCAATCTTCAGTCCTTTCTAGTACATGGAGAAGAGAGGCACCTAAAGTCAGCAAAATGTGCAGGGACCCAGTTATGCACAGGAAGGCACTGTGGGGAAATGGACCCCAGGACGGACGACAGGTCACGAGTTCTTCACACTTTTAAAGGTTTGGTTCATTTGCATATCAGGGTTAATTCTCCAATTAAAGCTTCAATTTAATGATGTAATTCCCCTCAGCTTGCCCCCTTTTCAGAGGCTTTAGGTTTACACATTTTGGGCCTAGGACGGTCTGGGTGTCCTTGAAGAGCAGGCCTGGAGAGGCTTTGTTATCTCTGCCTGGCATGAGAGAGTAGAAGTTAACAGGCTACAAAAAACTTCAGAGTTACACACTAAGAAGTACAGAATTTGAAAAATATATAAGTTAAAACCTAAGGCATCCCTGGGGGATAGCCTGAAAATGGAAAAGTGAAACAGTCACACATCTCCTAGAGGGTCTTGTTATCTGATGTTCCTGGGACAGGCACAGTGAGCTGCTGCTTGCTACATGTTCTTTCCTGAAATCATGCTGCAAGGAGAGGGCATCTCCCTGGAATTAAGTTATCACAGCTGAATCTCAGCTAGCGTAAACTTTGTGCACTCTCTGCCCCAATCCCTGGCAAGGGTGATAGGACACCTCTTCCAGAACTCTGCAGGAACAAAAGTTTGCATTGCTTTCCCACATAGCAAAGGATACACAAGTTCTTTTCCTCCATCACAAGGACCTAATATTTTCTTCCTTTTTCTTAGGAAGCAATATCAACCCTGAGTGCACTAAATGCATTTAATGCTGTCTGAGGCGCAGCAGCAATGCACAATAACTGCAAAGCTCTGAAGGTCAGCTGCAAAAATGTCAGTGCTCATGCTAGTGCTTCTCCATAGGTGTACCTGTTGAAAACACTGCCATAGGAACTAGGTATATTTGCTCCCAGCTATGTTCAGTAGGAGACAATCCTAATTCACAGCTCTCTGAGAATGACTAACAGGAAGACCTGAAGCTCTCTTCAGGACAGTTAAACAATTCCTCAGTAGCATTTTTAGGACTGTAGAATAAGGGTATATCAGAGCCTTCTAGTCACTTTTAAATTAAATTTCTCTCTAATTAATATAAATAAACTAATACTTTGTTGTTGTTGTTTTCTATTTGGAGCCCAGACACATTCTTTTGAGAGAAGATGAAGGGTGTAGACAGGAATGAAGCACCACTGCCGTTCTTGTCTGCTAAAACAGAATTCCAAAGCACTAATGAAGTTAACATATTTTTGCTTATATGTATGCTGTCAAGGTTGTGTCAAAAGAAAAGGCACAGAGTAGATGGTAAGGCATGAAAATACTTGTCCAAACTTATAAATGTTATTGGAAAAATTACAAGTAGAGCCACATCTCCAGAATGCCAGCCTGGTGCGTTAACTAGGAAAGAATACTGCCTCCCTTTTAACTTTTTGTAAATTCTCTTTTTTTCTTTCAACAAACAGTAAACAAGATATTGCTCACAGGACACTATAAGCTACATATGTATGTTATGTGTATATAAAATTTAAAAATTATATTAAACATGTTGTGCCATTTAGTTCATTACTTCCAGGAAACAGAAGTTGGTTTATAGCAAAGCCAGCTGAGCACAAACTCTGTAGGTGAGCTGCTCTGCAAAAAGTGAAATCTGCCCCCTTCCTAAATGCACTTATTTCTCTCACTGTTGCATTTCATTCAACTCAGCTTTCAAGTTTATTGGTAACTTGCATTAGAAGTATGGAACCAAGCTCTGAACAGAGAGATTCAGATTTGCAAGTGTCATACCACCTTCATGAAAACTGCACTCCAATTCCTTGATTCTTGTAATGTTGAAATTTTTCATGGCATTCTCCTCACTTTAAAAATTATATCAACAATAGAAAACTTAAATCAGAACTTTTTTATTTATTTCTTTTTTAAATTTTTTTCACAATATGAAAAAACCACCACATTGTGGTTCCACCTAAACCCTTTCCTGGTAAGGATTGGTCATGCCTGATGTTTCTGATTAACATTCTTTCCTTGAGAAAAATTCACTTCTTTTTTTTTTTTTCCCTGTGAAAATTCATAAAATTCTTAAATCAACACATACAACATGGATTTGATTTGTTCTGTTATGCTACAAAGATTGGCAAACAATTCTAATAATATAGTCAAAGGCTGCACTGATGAAAGTTTACTGTCAACTACCAGCATAGCAAGGATACTTACATGGGAAACATTTTCTTTGTCAGAGTTACAGAATTCTTCAATTGAACATTTTCACCTCTATTTGTAAAATACTTCCAAATTGTATTCTAAAACTATAAGTGAATATAGTTCAAAAAAACCCCAAAAGTAAACATGGGGGTTGAGGATGGAAACCAAGGCGGACAGGCTAACTCACTAACTTCCAGAACTAGGCAGTATCACATAACTTTCTGGAAAAGATCTACAATAATGAGAGTTGTGTTGTACAAGATTCAAATGACATAGAAAAACAGACATACACTTTGATGAGAACAAGACAAATTGGCATTAACCATAAACAATGTGGATAAATAACACCTCTCAACCACAGAAACTCAGAATGGAGAAATTTTGTAAGACCTTTACTTACCAGAAACTGAGGTCTCCCCTGCACCTTTAAATTAATATTATTGCAAAATATAGAATCACTCCATGAAAGTTATCTCTTTGTTTTAAATTCTATTCTTATCACTTAGGTATTTTAATTTTTTATTTTACACCAATTTTAATATTCAGCAGTAATTCCAAAAGACATTTTTATTCAAAACTATGTAGTGCCATAATGTAAAACAGTTCTTTCCATTTCCCTCTCCAAAAAACAGTACAATTTTTTTTTTTTTTTAAGTTTAAGCATTCTCTCTCAACTGAAATAAACTTCCAATTCTTATTGGAAGTTTACTGGACACAAACCAATAATTTCTGCACACACAGATAATTTAAATAAAACAAGTCATTAATCAAAATCAACCTTCTTTCAGAAGCAAACCCCTGCACAAAGTACTCAACCCATCTCAAAGTTAGTTAGTAGATGCTTATTTGTGCTGGGTAACTTGACACCTTGAGGAATCTGAACCTCTTGTGAGATTATAAACTACAGCAGGACTTTGGAAAATCCAGGTCTTTCAGGAAGAGCTCAGCTCCCACCTAAATTGTGTTTTTAGATCATTAAACTTAGGGGTTTAGTTTTGGGGCTTATTAGGTTTGTTTTGATTAAGGGAGAATATTCTGGAGCAAGTCATTCATGGCTTAAAAAGTAGAGTCCTTTTCTGTGCTTCTCTACAACAGAGGATACTTTCTCCACGGGTTTGGGTCAATGAATGTTTAAAACACATTTTTTAATTTCATCAGTGGAATAAAACCAAGAGGAAATGTAAATAAATAACACTAGAAGTTGTCTGAAAAGTCTCTATAGCTGTAGATTCTGTACTATTTATTTATCCCACAAACTTTTGTGATTTTAAGCAAAGCTTACTTACTTGAGTAAACCAACGGATGTTACCAGCTCTGCAGACATCAGGGATCAGGGCCCAACATTACAATTGGCTATCCTCTGTGTAACCCCAAATGTAAAATAAATATTCAAAGAATCATAGAATGGTTTGGGTTGGAAAGAACCTTAAAGATCATCCAGAGCCAAGCCCCCCACCGCAGTCAGGGACAACTTCCGCTAGACCAGGTTACTCAGAGCCCCATCCAACCTGGCCTTGAACACTGCCAGAGATAGTGCATCACAGCTTCTCTGGGTGACTTGTGCCAGTCCCTCACCACCCTCTGAGTAAAGAATTTCTTCCCAATAGCTAATCTAAACCTGCCTTCCTTCAGTTTAAAGCCATTCCCCTTTGTCTGTCACTACATGACTTTGTAAAATGTCCCTGTCCAGATTTACTGTAAGCCCCCTTTATGTAGCAGAAGGTCTCTACATACTCTAAGGTCTCCCTGAAGCTTTGTCTTCTCCTGGATATCAAATCTCTCAGCTGGAACAACATAAAAGATGTGTTTCAGGCCTCTGATCAACTTAGTGACCTCTTCTGGGCCTGTTTCAGCATCTGCATGTCCTTCTTGTGTTGGGGATCTCAGAGCTGTTATTGTGCAACATTTAGTACAGCCCAAATGGGATTATATATTTTGTTTTGGGGTTTTTTGTCTGATTTCAGTGGGAACAAAGCTGGGCCTTAAAAGCTAAACCAAAAAGATTAAAGAAATTGCATTAAACAAAGTTGATGTAAACACAGTGGTATTTTGATAGTGTTATCAACATTCCAAAAACTGAAATGCACTCAGATCCCTAGAGAAAATATCCAGAATGTCTCATTTTATAGTTGCTAAGCAAGGAAAGCTACTTCCAAAATACACAGTTAATTATTGCCACATGTGTTAGAAAATTATGTGATTTTCTATTTATTTATTTATTTCTAGACAGTTCTTGTTTTGGTTCTGTTTGTCCATTTTATACATCTCTGTATTATTTCTATGTGCAAAATAAAAGAAGTGAGTACTTTTTCATGGGACATCAGAGTCTCAATCTGTCATGACTTGTTCTTGAACAGTATTTATTGAAGTTATTTATTAATACGTGAAATAACCTGTCCTGCAACTCTAAATATATTCTGCAGGAGTATTATTGCATTGGGACATGGAAAAAAAAAAATCATTGGAGAATTTTAGAAGACATATGTACATTGAAAAGAGGATTTGATCCTTCTCTAGCATCCATCAGCCACTTCTAACCCAGAAATGTCAAAAGTGACAGATTTCAGCAAATGTGGCCTTTTGTCCATACAACAATAGATTTCACATGCACACAGGTGCCTATGGACCTACTTTCTATCAGAAGAACAGTGAAATATTTCAATGTTTGCAATCAGCATGGCAATGATGAGCTTCAAACACATTGCTTGCAATGCTCAAATTAAGTGTCAGTTAGTGTCTTTCAATATCTTCAAATGAGTTTCATTTCATGGTTTGCCAGAAAATTGGGGGAAGTTATGCCAGAAAATCAGGAGAAGTCACACATAAATTTTCTCTGTGAAACAGAGAAGAAAATTAAAAGAGGAAACGGGCAGAGTACCTCCTTACTGGTATCTTGTTGTGGAGTACAGGAATGACATACCCTTCCTTGAAGTCATGTGAACACTTTTAAAATTAGTGGGAAACTTTGAAGCGATGAAGATTCATACTGAATCTAAACCTCTACTGCTCTTTGTAGTTTTACTTTTAACTTTTGCTCAAAGTCTATTAGTTTAAAGTTTCTAGTTTAGTTTAGATAAACCCCAGGTTTTGGCACATTTCAGGCACAAAAGTGCAACCCGGCCTCCGCTGCCATTATCTAGTTTTACAGTTCTATGGATGTCCTGGGCAATAGGACTTGACCACCTATAAGTGAAACCCTGAGATAAGTTGCATGACATGTAATTGCTCCCAGATAACTCCCAAATATAGACCAAGAGTTAGAACAGTCCATTCAAAGGGGCATGTTGCACATGGACAGTGTGTTTTGACGGGTTGAATTTTGTGAATATGGGCTCTGAGTGTTGCCTGAGCCCTAATGCCAGAAGGAAACATTTATCCAGTGACAATCTCTGCTTGTTACCTCAGACTGACTTTGAACCCTCCTTTTATTTTCTGGCAAATATTTATGTAGGTGATCCCATCTCAATGCTAGGAAATGTGATATTTTAACAACAAAAAGGCAGAGTCTATATACCTATAAAAATACCATGGGTCAGCTGGTAATTGAACAGACTAACCTCTAGTGAAATGCTATTGAGAGCAACATATAAAAATGAAGGACATACTAGGTCCAGTAAGTTACCTCTTCAGATTTTGTTATGATCTTGTTATTTGATATGTAGAATCCCCAAAATATCTCTCTGGAGCAACATTTCTAAGAACCAAAGCAGAATATGTTCTTCACTGGGTCCCTTTACTCTCCTGTGGACAAGGTCAATGAGACTTAAAATGGCTATAAATCATATTACTGGGGTAAAGTGCAGGAAAAGGACTCTGGTGCAAGAAAAAAAATATATCAATATCTGTGGCTTTCAGCATGTTCCTGCTCTCTCACCAGAACCTTGCATTCCAATGAGACCACATTTGAAATTCTCTGCCATAAACAGTTAATGGGTACAGGGTCCAGCCAGTTCACAAACAGGGGGAAAGACAAGAAGCAGAATATAGAACGTTCATTACTTTCCTACTCCCTGCCTTGAGGAAAAAAAAATCTTCCAATTCTTCACTCTCTTAACCTCAGATTTCAATACATCAACACTTACCTGTTTCTGGAGTAGGTAAAATCCAATGTCTGAATGAATATAGTGAGAGCCTCAGAGGATTCTCAGATTGAAATAAATTGCTGGGGGGAGGGCAGGTGGAGAAAGAAAGAAAGAAAAAAATCCCAACACTTTACATTTTTTGCTATATGTGTGACATTTTTACCAATGGAGAGGACTTTTCCCAAAATTCTGCTGTTTCTCCTGGACATAGCCTGATCATTAGAGCCAGCTGCTGCATCAGAAATGAAAGTAAGATGGAAGGCTAATGACCCTAGCCCTTTTAAAAACCTTGCCCTGGCAGTGCTGCAGAGCAGAAGACACAGCTGTCTTCTTTCAGCTTCTGACAGGCACAAGGATATATTTTTGCTTTATCATTTTTACTGAAAAATGTTACCAGGTGGGAGAAGACAGTTCTGGTGGCTTGAAACTATGTCAGCTGATAACTTCAAGTCTGTGTATGACATACAAGTTTCTAATTGCTACAACCCTGCCTTAATAGATTTGCCTTGAAAATTTTCATGTAAATTAGTTTTATCATGGGGATATAGAAGAAGGTCTCATTGGTCTTGATAAAGAGCCCCAAGTGAGTTTGTATAGGAAAAGTTCATGCATAAATTACAATCGATGATATTTGAATATTAATTATGTATCCATTTTTGCAGAAAATGAGCCCAGTACTGGAACAATTTTATTACAGCTTTTCTAAGCAGTGTTTGTGTATGTGTTGCTTTCTAACCTGCATAGTTGTTACAGATAATATAGACTATTATTTGTTCTCTGACTCTTATGTGCATCCAAATTACACTGAAATTGAATGGTGAAGTTATTGAAAATCCTGGGAAAACTTAGCTGGTCTTCATAACTCACATGCTCATCCCCCATACTTTGCAGTATAGAAGACCTAGTGGAAAAGCAGTAAGATGTAGAAGACATTTTACACTCCAAGTTCAACCCAGAATATTTTATTGAAAAACTTTTTATACAACTACTCTTTAACTAAACATTGATTAGCTGAATGCCTGTATTAATTTTGGAGCATTTATATGTTTTAACAGTTTTATGCTACTCATTTCTGCTACTCATAAATAAACACTTCTAAGAACATTTGTGACCAGGTTGTTTGCAGGCTGCTACTGATCATGGGCAACTTTTGATATCAGAAAACACTTTCAAGACATTTTCAAAGGACACAGATGTATAAGACAGAAGAAAATTAGAAACCAATTTCATAGTCAATTTTGTAGAGTCTCTATATACAAAAAGAACTGTTTGTCCATAAACTATAAAATAAATGAAAAAATAAAGGCTGAAGGATCCAAGGAGCCTTTAAGTTTAAACTACTATTCACTTTCTTGTCTTTAACCAACCTTCAGCCCATGGAAAAAGTTCTCTTCCAACCTTCTGGCAACTTGACTTGTTTAATAATCTCTAATAATCTATGGCAGAAAACAGACTGCATCTCTGGCTCTCTTTTATCTTTGTGCTTTATAGATGCCCTCAGAGAGCTCCAGAAGGCCAGCAAGAAGAGAATTCTCTTAGCAGAAGCCATGCTGACTCCTTCCCAACAGGCCATGCTCATTCATGCACACACTGATCACATTCTTTATTGTGCACTCCAGCATTTAATCAGGAATGGAAATAGGACCCACTGGTCTGTGGTTCCCCAGACTCCTCCACATCCTTTTTCCAGATGGGATTACACAGCTCCCTGCTCTTAAACTGCAGCTATTGGCAGCAGCCTTGGCCAGCTCTTCTGCAGCTTCACATCGGAGTTTATTCAGTGCTGTCAGGAGAATGACATCTGGCCCAAAGTGTACCTACTTTGTCTAATGCTTCCTTTACACTCACCTCAAATTCACCTACCTCCTCAGACCTATCTGCTGCATCAAACCTGTGAGGGAAATCTTCCCAGCTATTTCCCAGCAGCAAAGTCTGCATGCTAGAAAAATATCCAGTAAAAATCTTGTCACTGTGGCTGGCAATTTTCCTGTGATTTACCATTTCCCCTCTCATAAATTCAATTAGAATTTTAATCTGGGTACAAAATTCTATTGTCTCTAAAAAGAGAGTATTCCAGGGAATGTATTACATTTTTTTGACATTCACACCATAGTAATTGATTGCAGTATTTATCCCTCCATACTATTTTAACATAAACAGTGCATATAATTACAGATATTTCTACAACAGAAACAAAATAGAAGGCACATTCTTATCAAGAAGAAAGTTTGCAAAAATGGACAAGTGTTAGTTTTACATTTCCTTTAAAAATTAACTGGAATCCAGAGCTAAAACTACAGCTTGTCACACCACATCCTAGTATTCCCAGTATTGCTTCCTGCATTATTTCTTTTTATTTCAATTGCCAAAGAGTGTATTGTTTCCTAGTCACGCTTTGCCAGGAAAATAAGCATAATAAGAAGAAACAGACTAAACAGCTTAGATGATGGGGAGATCTAAAAAGATGTACTTTTTTCTCAGATTCACCAAGCTATGACTTTTTCTGGGATTTTCAATTTAAAACATAACCCTCCCTGAACTGAGGATTGCATTTGAAGGATTTTGTGCACTTTTTCTTCAGAGCTCATTTTGAGTATGTATTTGCCAAACAAGAGTTAGACTACATAAACTTCCTCTCTTATGTTATGAAGAAACCCACAATTTTTTTGACAAGTATAATCACAGATAAATTCCCTACCTTCATAAGTATTACTTTAAAAATCTACTTTCCCCATTCAAGATATAAAGGTGTAATTTTACTTTCTGAATTAATAAATGGCATTACTATTATTTGATAATAGCATTATCAATCTCAAATTCTCTATTTTATGGATATCCCTTTATATAAATACAAATAATCTATCCGGTGCTCATCGTTTATGCCACCTGCAAGTCAGGAGAGCCTGGAAAAGTTAGCAGAACAAAAAGCATTTTGCTATCTTGAACAGTCAACTGTTTCTGTACTGTCTGCAGTTTGGCATTTCTGTACTTCCTATATACTTGAAGTCATTGAAATAAATTCAGTACGGTCAAGCAGAAATTCTGGACTCTTTTCCAGATTAGTGTCACATCTTGAATCAACAATTTTATATTTATAGTGCCTAAAGTACACTAGCTGCTCAAATCTGTTTTGGATGGTTGAGTAAATCACTAAAACCCAATGAATGAACTTACCTGTTAATTCTTCAAATAAGCAGAATGTTAGATTTAAAGAAGTTATATTTAGTAGCTAATTATCAGTCTGAACTGCCATTGAACGAGCTGGCAAGGTGAACTTAATACAGCTAAATTAGTAATACACAGCAGCTTCAAACATTTCAGAAGGGTTCCCAATCTTAGGAATTTAATTCGAGATTAAGGTCTTGAATCAGAAAACTATGTCTGCACGAAACTGAGTCTACACTGTTTTTACAATGCCAAGTGCATCTGGCAAATCATGATCAAGTAAACACACAAAAAGAGTTTGCCTGTTAACGTCCTGGCACAATTCCCAGTGATTCTGTCTACATGAACTGAAAATAACAGCACCTGGAGGTCATAAAGTGAAGCATTTTCATAGTTTTTTCCTGTTCTTGCTAGCATTCAGTGTAAAGTGAGCCTGAATCTGGGAAAATCTGTATGTGTTTAAGAAATGTATTTTAAAACTTTCTTAACTCATGTAATTCTGGAGAGACTGATAAGGGAAATCTAAATTCTGAGACATTTTACAGATATTGAGAACTGAAGTGTATGGCCACCATGAGGACAGAGCTCTGCTAGCATTCTCATAGGATTGACAACACTCCAAACCTTCACCAACTCTAGGGTTCCAATGCCTAGTTTTAAAAGCTTTAGACCTGCAGCCGGTGCTCTAATGAGATTTAGTACAGTCTCTTACAAAATGAGAAAAGAAAGAGAGAAAGAACTGAGGCCTCTTAACTACTCTGATTGTCTCACTGTACTACATCAAGAATCAGGTAGTTTGGCCACATCTTTGCAGACACCATCCGTAAAGACAAAGATCTTATTCTAACAGAATATAATAGACAATATCTATTTTATATATAATATAAAAGAGAATAATATGATACTAAGATTCCAAATACTGTGATCTTACACAGTGATGGACCAAGGGGGTCTCAGTGCCTTGACCTGGAGGACCATGACTGTGACAATGATCAACCCACACTCAATCCTGAAATTGTGTGAGATCTGCTGCTCCAGCTCCCTACAAATCTGTGGGGCCTGATGGGATTCATCCAAGAATCCCCAAATTCCTGGCTGATGTCATCACAAAACCTCTCTCGATTTTTAAGAGGTCTTGGGATTTCAGAGAGGTCCCAGCTGACTGGAAGCTGGCAAATATTGTCCCAGTTTTCAAGAAGAGGAAGAAGGAGGACCCCGAAACTACAGGTTTGTCAGCCTCACTTCAGTGTCTGGTAAAGTTACAGACAAGATTATTCTGGGAGGTATTGAAAAACATCTGAAGGATGACACAGTCATTGGTCACAGCCAGCAAGGCTTCATGTGGGGAAAGTCCTGCTTATTAAACCTGATTTCCTTTCATGACAAGGTAACCCACACAGCTGACCAAGGGGATCCAGTTGACTGAATCTTTTTGCATTTTAGCAAAGCTTTTGATATTGTCTCTCACTGCATCCTTCTGGACAAAACGCCCAGCTCACAGTGGGACAAACACATCATGTGATGGGTGAGCAGCTGGCTCATGGGTGGGGCACAAAGGGTTACAGTGAATGCTGGTGACCTGTCAATGATGGGGTTCCACAGGGCTCCATCCTTGGCCCTGTGCTCTTCAACATCTTCATAAATGACTTGGACACAGGACTGGAAGGGATACTGAGCAAGTTCACAGATGATATAAAACTGGGAGGAGCTATTGACTTCCTTGAGGGCAGGAAGGTCCTGCAGAGAGACCCAAAACTTAGAGAGATGGGCAATCACCAATGGTAAAAAGTTCAATAAGGGAAAGTGCCGGATTCTGCACCTGGGATGGGGCAACCCTGGATGTACTGACAGACTGGGGAATGAGAGGCTGGAGAGCAGCACTACAGAAAGGGACCTGTGGGTCCTGGTGGATAGCAAGTTGAACAAGAGTCAGCAGTGCCCTGGCAGCCAGGAGGGCCAACCCCGTCCTGGGGGCATCAGGCACAGCATCGCCAGCTGGGCAAGGGAGGGGATTGTCCTGCTCTGCTCTGAGCTGGGGCGGCCTCACCTCGAGTGCTGGGGGCAGTTTTGGGTGCCACATTATGAGAAAGACATGAAACTATTAGAGAGTGTCCAAAGGAGGGGCATGAGGGTGGTGAAGGGTCTGGAGCAGAAGCCATATGAGAAGAGGCTGAGGTCACTTGGTCTGTTCAGCCTGGAGCAGACTGAGGAGAGAGCTCATTGGAGTTACAACTTCCTTGTGAGAGAAAGAGGAGGGGCAGACACTGATCTCTGCTCTGTGGTGACAGTGACAGGACCTGAGGGAATGGCCTGAAACTGTGTCAGGGGAGGTTTAGGCTGGGTATCAGGAAAAGGTTCTTCACCCAGAGGGTGGTTGGGCACTGGAACAGGGTCCTGAGGGAAGTGGTAACAGCATCAAGCCTGACAGAGTTCAAGAAGTGTTTGGACAATGCTCTCAGGCACATGGAAGGATTCTTGGGGTGTCCTGTGAAGGGCCAGGAGATGGACTTGATATTCCTTGTGGGTCTCTTCCAACTCAGTATGTTCTGTGATTCTGTGAAATTTAGATTCTCTGACGCAAAACATGGAAAAAAAGTAAAAATTTAAAAAGGGGCACATTTTCAAAACTTGCTCAGCTTTGTCTACAGATTCTGCTCTGCAGAAACTCTGAGTGTAAAGTTTAGATTACAAACACATGCATGTTTTCCATAGCACATTGCCTTCCCCAGCTTAGAAGAAAAGGAAAGGCTGAAAAAAATCTTCCAAAGTCAGCCCCCTCACTAGCAGAGTGTTTTTAGCAGGAAGGGTGGCATCCAGTTTGACAAATTCTCATTCTTACATAAGAAAAAAAAATGCTTGTGGTGATATAGCATACAAGGACTAAGTGATATTGCAAACATGTGATTTGTGTACCTGAGCTGAGAGAAGAACATTTTCATTTAGTCCAAAACTAAGCGCCATCAAGAATTCCCATGAATTAGAGGTTTTCTAAGTCTTGAAGGGAAAAACTCAGTATATAGGACTGTCTCATATAAGATTATCCTTAGGGATAAACCTTGTTTATGTGTTTTGTCCAAGAACAGATAATAATGAATCACTAGCTAAATATGAGTCAACAAAGTACTGCTCTTGCAAAAAAACAGGCAAAGCCATACTCAGATGTTTATCCACAAGTATTGCTTTCTGCTCTACTGATCTTTAGTCAGGCCTGTGATGGAATGGTGCATTCAGTTCTCTGAACTGCACTTCAAAAACTGTAAACTAACTGCACTGGATCCACAAGAAAGGAAATAATATTATCATACCTATAGAAAGAATAAATATGAGAAAGGACAGGACTGTTTAACCTGCAGGTAAGAACAATCTTGAAACAGATACCAATTTGCTGCAAAAAGAAAGGGCTTGTTTCAATGGTCAAAATAGATTTAAAAGAATAAATAATTTTTTGGGAGAAAAACTCCTGTTGAATACTGGAAAATCTTTCTAACACTGGGGTAAATGAAGTATTAGAATAATTTCCACAAGAGGAGATAGACATTTTTGATGCTTGCAGCTTTTAAAAATGCACATGTTCATCAGGAACATTAGATAATCTCTCTTTGAGGTTCCTATCACCTCTTCTTCTTTAGATCTTGCAAACTATACAACAATACCTGAGAAAAGGGTTCAAAATTCAAGTTATTTCTCTTTCTTTGTAGCAAAGTGATACTTTCCTACAAAACAAGAAACCCTTTTCGTCACTGAATCTTGATTTTTTGATGGGCTCTAGGTGAGCTGAAAGGTTCTTACACCCTGCTGAGGGGTAGGAACTGTGGATTTAAGTCTTTTTCAGTGGAAAAAAAAGTTATAGCATCTCCCACACTATGCAGAAGCACTAACTGTAGCCTGATGCAAATGGCTTTAACAGTTTTTGACAAAAGCCATTATCCTGAAGCACAAGCGTGAAGCCAGGCTGTAGCACACTTCCTTGAAGCCCAGCATGATGCTGTCTACCTCTTTTCTTCCAAAAACCACTTAATAACTGGTGTGCAGCAGAGATCATCTCTGTCATGCACAGAGCAGATATAAAATACTTTCTTTTCCCATGAAGGCAAAAAAATATTAATGAAATGGAGATTCCTTTTATTCCAGGATCTCAGTCTAATTTTAAGTTGCTTTACATTTCAGTCTGGAGTTGGAAGGTCCCCAGGAGTAAGAGTGGGTACAGAAACTGTGTCCTCTTGAGATTTCAGGTGAGTAAAGGGCTACCATTATTACTTCTCGGTGGAAAAGGTGCGGCTTTGGTGCTGTAGTGCATGGCCTTCACCCACAGACCCCTCATCCTATCATCCACCTCTGTATGAGAGGAAGGAAGTGGCACATGCTGCAGTTGTCCTGGTCCTTCAACACGCAAAAATGAGTGGCTAAAAGGAGCTAATTGCATCCTGGTACCCATACTGAGTATTTTTATAAGATCTGGAACTGTGCAGTCTTTATGAGCCTCTCATTCTTAGTCTATGTCATGCTTAATCAAAGACAAGAAAAATAAAATTTGCAGATATTTTTATTTGATCAATATATTCTGATCATTTGATCATTTCTGATCATTCTGATATTCGATCAAAATATTCTGTTTTATTAGCTGTGAGGTTGGTCTCACGTTTCCTCAGATGTGTCATGCTAATTCTTGCCATACTAGATTGCACAAATCACACTGGGTTGCTGGAACAGACACAAAGGGAAGTGACTGCCCTAGTTATGTGTAATACCTACATTGTCTTCCAGACATTTAACAGATGGAGAGCTTCAGCAACAGTGTTATGCTGCCAAAACCATGGAGAAAAAAACATTACAGAATGCTTTGAGTTTTTCTTTGAATCAGTGACAATTTCAGGGATAATAAAGGAAGCTGGACTCCCCTCAAGTTTCAGCTTTAACTTCTTCCACAGGAAGGTATTATTTTCAAAACTGGAGATATAGGGATCAGCTGCTACACATATAGAACTCTTCTGCAGAGAACCTTGCTGTTTCTCAAATGGCACCCCATAATAAGCCCATCTCAGTGTTTATTCTGTACTGCTGTATATACCTATATTGCTCTGTAGTCTTCGGAACTTTCTGTAGCATGGTTACCTGGTTACTGGGCTCTCTCTGAGAGAATTCAATCAGTTGTGCTCTCCCGGCAGGAGCTGGATCTCCAATGCTGGCCAGTTGTGAGTTTTGAGGCAGATAATTCCCTTTCTGCATCTTGCTGTGTTTCACAACATTTTCCTCAAGCAAAGCCATTTTACTTGTCTTCTGTCCTGCTTCTTGGGCATTGCTCCAGCAATGACCAGAAAGATCAGCTTTAGACACAGTCATACAAAAGTATTTTCAGGTAACACCTAACAGGCAATAATCAGTTCATCCCATATTTAAAGATATAGAGCTGGTTTTAAAAGCAGATAAAAGTCTAAGCCCAGCAGTATTTGTTAACAAAGCTAGTGAGTACAGCCCTCAGCCCCACATGGTCTGATTTACAAACTGAACAGAGCAACACTGTCCTTTTCAAAAGATTGAATCAAATGAGTCAGCAGGACAGGTCATTCTGAGATACACAAAGAACATCTTCCAGCTGAGACAAGCAAAGAATCAGTGACTCAAATACTGCACTTGATAGCAGTACCTACTGCATAAAGAATAACTCAGTCTGATACAGCAGGTTCAACAGGATCAATAATAAAAGTAAAAATAAAAATAATTCCTAATGGATTATGAGAGCTACACTAGCAGCTCGCTAATATATTCCAGTTAGAAATTAATTTCATAAGGTTACTCTTCCCTACAGTAGATTTGCTAGAGTGACATAGCAGTTATGGCTTCTGAAACATACACAAGTAGCCTCTGCAGGCAACAGGAGTCCACAAAGGATTCTGAGGCACAAGAAGCACTTACAGAGAAACAGAGAAATTTTTGTTTAACACAGCTTGAAAACATAAAGACTTTAATTATCAGGGGGAAAAAACCAACATGCACATAGACCCTTGATGTATGTATGTATATGTCTTCCAGATATGTGATGTAAGTGTAAGGGTGTCCATATTATATGAGGCTGCAGGAAGACACCAACTTTATAACCAAAAAAATGCAGATCTCTTAACCACAATCAATCAGAAAGTTTTTGCATTTTAAATAAGGGGGGGGGGGGGGGGGGGGAGGGGGGTGTAAAACTGGCTTAATTAATAAAAGATAAATGGGTTTTACAGTTTTCTGCAGAATCTGTCTAATTTTAATATCAGTTGTTGGACTGACTCACAGACTTAAAGTTAAGCACGTGCCAAATAGGGATTTCAATCACTGCAATGTCAAAATCCTGATTGACGTCATTTGTGAGAGTTCCTATACTTATGTTCTCCAGAACCTGATATATTCTATTGATTCATTTTTCTTTGGCTGGCTGTGTGGCCCAGACTTTGGCTGGGAAAATCATTACTCCTTCAAATATTTTCTTCTTCAAATGATTTCTCAATGGGGATAGATTACCTACTTCTTGCCTTTTCAGAGTTTATTCAAAGGTATCTTCTGGAATTTAAACTGCTTTCTCTTCTCTGTTGCTGTTGAGGGAGACTCAGCTTGCCTGTAATTCTGCTTAACATAAGTTAATAATTACTTTTCTGGTAAGTCTCCAGTGCTGATAGGACTAGGTCAAATGCCAGAATCCGTTGCTAATGGAACAATTTTTAAATAGCTCAGAGTGGAATTAAGTGTTAAACAAGTGCGTGGTCATATGGTCCATATGTATGCCCATAAATTAAACAGCACCAGTGAACAACCCCAAAAGGATTCACTTTCCTATGCTGTTACTGCCTGGGTTGTTTCAAGCAACCCACATTTCATGTTTTTATTGCTAGAGCACAGCCCTAACACTTCAATGTTCTCACACATATCTATGCAACCACTAACTTACTCACTTCAACCAGATACTGACACTACACTTTTTTAGCCTAAAAGCAAGGATTAAGCTTGCAAGTGAACTTCATGTAAACTTGGACATTTAAAGATTAAACAGTATACAGAAATATTGTCTGCAATTTTATTTGTTGGTAGGACAGACCATGACAGTTATTAATTAATTAATTAATTATTTCATTATTACCTGTGCAAGATCTACATTATCATGATGCATAAAGTAATAAATGAGATTAAGTGTTATTTTTAACTCTTTCGAGCAGACAGTAAAATTACTTAATGCCCTGCTACCACAAGAAGTTATGCAGCTTTTAGAAGTATTTCGGAGTGCACTGGAGACTACAGAAGAATTTCAATGATCATTGAAAAATATTGTGATTGAATTTTCAAATCAATAACATGACAAATAAAGGAAGCAGATGTAGATGGAAACGGCCCACTGTAGGAAATGATATGAAATATAATACTTAATAATATTTATGCCAGTTCTTTTCCTGTATTAGGAAAATTAAGAAAAAAATGAAGTAGGTAGGAAAGGACAAATAAAATGGGCAGTTCAACAATACATGGCATCCAGATTTAAATTCTGCCCCTCTCATCCCTAGTGAAGATCAGGAACTAGAGCACTGTTCGCTCCTCCAATTCACACTGAGGATGTTCTCTTGTTTGACCCACCAGTAAAGTAGAGTCCTAAAACTGACTACAATGGATCGTGACTCAGCCTCTGTTAAGGAACTGTTGTAATGATGTGTAAAGCACCATTCCATTTGTTTCTTTAGGGAAAAAGCATGTTTCTTTAGGGAAAAAGCACACAGAGGCTAGAGGTTATCCAAGTCTCTTGTTACATTTCATGGTTTGTTCTGCCAGGACAAAACTGTGATGTGCCCAAGGAGTTTTCCAGCCAAGCAAAACCATAACACAAGCATTACCACTTATACGGGAGAACTGGTTCAGTACTCCTGTCTCTGAGGTCAGTGGATGATACAGCAGAAAAACACCCCTGGCATTTTATGCAGCAGTGTCTCAGCTAGTTCAGGAATGATTCCAGCCAAAACCACATGTTCTACATTCTCAGCCAATGAAACATCGTAAGTGGGACTGTGACACAACAACACTGCCATGTTGAAATACAGACTGACAGTGCTCAATAATGTAGGACATAGAAATAAGAGTACTTGATTTTCTAAACTGGTTTCTGACAAGTACGATATTAAAAAAAAAACACTTTTAAAAAGAAAATTTTAATTACCAGAGGAGTCTGAGAAATAAGGACACACAAAGTATAACATTATTCTCACATCCCTGTGAAACAGGCACCAATTGAAGATGGGATATTTAAAGATTTTTTTTATGCAACTACAGTTATAGTGTGATTTAAAACATTAACTCATTCATAGAAACCGCACTTGTGAAGGAATTACTTAAAATACTTGAGGAATAATTCTTGTGAATTGATACCAAAAACCTAGAAGTTGACAGACAGGACATATGGAATTAAACCTCAACCAAGGAAACCCTTAGCTAACTTATTTTTGAAAACAATATAGCAGGAAAAGTGAGATAATGCTAAATAAAATTCAAGCCTAAGTAACACTAACAAAACTAAGCAAGGTTAATTTCTGAGGAGATCTCACTGATGGAAAGAAAAGTCCAACATCATGATAAGTTTTCTCTAGGTGTACAGAAAGAGGAAAAATAAAGGAGCAGCATGAATGATAACCATAGAGTTCTGGAAGAATGAGGGTTTGCTTTTCTCACTAAGATTTCTCTTACTCTGTGTAAAAAATAAAACTAAGAAAACAAAGACTGACATAAAAATCATTTACAGTGCTTGAAGCTTGTTTGAATTGTGAGATATTGAACAAGAGCCTAAATTCCAGATACTCTTTCAATCTACTTCAAGAACTGGATGAAGAATTAAAATTATTTTCATTAGAATCATAGAATCATAAAAATCATAGAATTGTAGAATCACTGATTAATTGAGTTGGAATGGACTTTTAAAGACCATCTAGTCCAACTCCCCTGCAATGACATCTTCAACTAGATGTGGTTGCTCATCATGTCCTTTCAATCCCACTGGAGTTTTAAGACCCGTATTTGCCAGTATATTTTGCAGTCTGTTATAATCTCTGGTAATTTTTCACTTTTAAGCTTTTGAAAATTTTCAAAACTTCTTACATAAACAGGTATATGTGTATATTTTTGGATGGATGGATGGATGGATGGATGGATGGATGGATGGATGGATGGATGGATGGATGGATGGGTGGATGGGTGGATAGATGGGTGGATGGATGGAAAATTGTGTATTTCTCTCTAGAATTTTATGTAACATAAAGTAACACCCACAGGGCAAATTTTAGCTGTACCATGTAACCAGAGAGGTGTTTTCAGCCAAGTCATGGCACCAGCATTTACTCCACCTCATTGAAGTCCATCCTCTATGAAACCCTCCTATTCATATTGTCTCGGCACTCTACAACATAAAGAGATGTGTCTGCTTAATACCAAGAGGCTGTTGTATAGAACAGATTTGTGAGTGAAGCTTCTACCACAAGTTGTTGCAAGAGACTTTTAGAACTGAAAATCCTGGCAGCCAAAAGAGACAGACCATCTCCACAGTATAACAATATCTGTATATGTTGACTTCATCCTGAAAACCATGAGGCAAGAAGATTTAAAATAAACTGCCAGCTATTTGCGAAGTTCTGACCAGTTTTATGTGTCACTAAAACATTTAATACAATTGCAAATGATTACTCATAATTAAGCACTTTTTAGGTTCTTAACTACTAAAATTAAATTCTGTTGGTTAACTTTAATATTTATTAATTTTATCATTTAACAAATTAGAAATCTCTGATCACAAATTTTTATTTTTATTTATATTTATATTATGCCGGTAGTGAGTCATCCTATCTAATGCTGTGAAAATGTAAGTGAACACCATCTAATGGAAACTTCTCTTCTAAGTGTTACATTTAATCTAAAGCATAGAGAGGTCATCAGGAGTCTTTCTGTAGCATTCAATTAAATTAAAACTAAATTCATAAAACTGAAACATAAATTAAATTAAATTAAATGCACTCTTAAGTCCTTTTCTACTTTTGCAGCATCTTAATATAGCTGAAAATACTACATCATTATTTATGTGCAGTTCTATAAATTTAATTCTCATAGGCAAGTACTTATTTAATACAAGTCTTTCTTCCTTTTCACATAAAATCTTTGGCTGCCCTTCATTGTAAACCCCAAAGAATTTGGATTCCTTGTGCACTAGGAATGAAAGGATTTCCTTCCTATACTCCAAGAACAGTTTTAATAGCTACTTTGCAAATTTATTGTGTAGATCTGTTTGGTCTGTTAGGTTTTTAAACTAATCACTGGTTATTATTTCTCACTCTCTGCGGCCTCTGCTTCAAGGGCGATGAATCTCAGCTAAGATTCTATTCTAGCACATATCATCTCTTTTTGAGTTTCTCATAAGCAAAGTGTCTTTGACTGACAGGGTCCAGAATAATAAACAGATACAATGTCAAGTGATTTAAATTTTCCATAAATCTCTGTGAAACTGAGTTCTGCCAAATATTTACTTTTCCACTCATTTCAGCTGAGAAAAATGTAAATTAATGAGTCAAAAAAAGGCTCTTATTATCTTTACCAAGATTAAATAAGTCAAAATAAAAATATTGATATAATAAACTTAATTAAAATTAAAATGATGAAAATATTGATTCTATTTCTTTGTATGGTGTGCTAATTATTGATTTAAATAAATTACTTGACTAAGTTAAAAAACCAAAATATTTTCATATCACATACTGAACAAACATGAGATGAACTTCATTAAGCTTTAAGCACTTTAATCGTATTATGAATAATTCATATATTTTACAGGCAAAAATTATTTTACTTGGCATCACATCAATAATCTCTCATCTCTGAATCTCTTTGTTTCATTCCTAAGTACATGTGTCCCTAACACAAAACCCACTGTTGATAAAGCTAGCAATCACTTACTAACTATGAAATATAACTGGTAACAGAACAAGGAACAAGTCACAGAAGCACAAGGTTGGAAGGGCCCACTGTGGGTCAGAGCACACGGCACAGGATTGTGTCCAGATGGTGCTTGGGTATCTCCAGTTAGGGAGACTCCACAGCCTCTCTAAGCCTGTTCCAGTGCTTGGTCACTGCACAGTAAAGAAGTTCTTCCTCATATTCAGGTGTAATTTCCTGTGCATCACTTACTGCCCACTGCCTCTTGTTGTATTGCCCAGCACCACTGAGCAGAGCCTGGTCCCTCCTCTGGCCCCTCCCTGCAGACACTGACACACATTGAAGAAGTCCCTCCCTCAGTTGTTTCTTGTCAAGGCTGAACAGGCCCAGCTCCCTCAGCCTTTTCTTGTAAGACAGATGCTTCTGTTCTTTGATCAACTTCGTAGCTCTCTGCTGGACCAGCTCCGGGAGCTTTATGTCTCTCTTGTGCTAAGAAGCCCAGAACTGGACACAGCACTCCAGATGCAGTCTCACTAGGGCTAAATGAAAATTATATATGTATATACATACATTTCCCAGTAATCCCCCATAAAGAATTCATATCTTTTTTGCCATTCATTGAGATAGATTGACTTGATCATTCTGTACTTGCAACCTCAACTTTGGCTTTCAGAATAATTAGTTAAACATTTTGAAGTTTAATTCTTAGAATTAAATTCTTAGAGTATTAGATTCTTAGAGTATTTAATTCTTAGAATTAAATTCTTAGAGTATTAAAAGCCAGCAAAGCACTTACACACATAAATAGGTTTGATGTTCTCCTTAGGCCCAGTATCACCTATTGGGACATATCACACAAAATAACTTTAGCTAAAGTTTCAGTCTTCCAGCTGAGCATGCACTTAGGCCCACTAGTGAACTGTGTCCACTCACCTGAGGATCAAATTTTAGGATCAAACCCGTAGGCAATGTATCTACTTTAAAAGGGCATGAATGATGTGGGAATGGACTCTACCTTGGGCTGTGGCTTTTGAACATTCCTATTTGTTCACTGTGTATTGCTATGTGAAGTCCTTTTGATAAGATACCAACATTCCTCTTTCATCTGGCATGATCAGATTGTCTCTTCTTGAAACATGTGGATTTCCCAATAGGAGACTCCAGTTCTTCCATGCAGAGACCAGGATTACATGCAGAAATCGTAAAGGCTATGAAATTGTCAAAAATAGAGAAGGAAGTTTAAGAGAGCTCCTCTGCAGAGATACAGGCACATTTGCATGTTTGTCCACAGACAGTAAGTGCAACACCACAGCTTTGACAGAGGCATGGCCCAGGGTTTGGACCTTGGTCTGTCTGGTACCAAGGAGGGATAAATCTGACACTTAGACATATGTTGATATAGCCATAAGACTTTTAAGGCTTCTCTTAATGTGAAGATAACAGCAGAAATAGTTGGTTTATTTCCATACTCAGATACAAAAAGAGGCTGCAGTTCTATTCCCTCTGTTTGAGGTTAGTTCACCAATCAAGAAGGAATTACGAAGTGGGGTTTTTTTAAGATCAAGATGCCAGTGATTCTTAGATACCAAGCCCCAGCCTCCAGTGTGTGCCATCTTCATTGTTTGTTTCCTGATCAGAGGACAGAGCACACAGCCCCTCCACTGCAGGGAGGAAGGCATAGCAAATTGCAGAATCAGGGAACACCTACTTTGTTACACCATTCCAAGGTTATTTGGGAGGGTAAGAGGAAATCACTTGCTCACATGAAAGAATTGTACAAGTAAAAAGTTTGGGAATATATCGCTGAATTAGGACCAGTCTGAAACTGGAAGTACTATGTCCTTCATGCACTTTTAAAGAGAATGGTCAATGAAAAACCATCTACCAGTTTAGGTAGAAGAAACTGCCTGTTTTTCCATGCCTACACATGGAAAAGTTCTGGGACTAGAGGCTTTTTGCAGGATTTTTTCTCCTAGTTTTGAACAACATATCATCAATGTCAACTATGTTTGTTAAAATTCACATTTCATTAGAAATGTAGCAAATTTTAGAACTCAGTCTTCTCTTTTCACTTCAGATTCAGTTTGCTCCTTATATGCATCCTAACCTAGTTCCAAGAACTTATGTAAATGTTTAGTATTAAGCACAAAGAATTCTATGGTGCCATGAGTAAACACTCATAAAAGTGATCAAACATTATAGTATATAAATTTGAAAATATTCAATTAAGCCATACCTAGTCAGTGTAAATTCCCATCTCAGAGAAGGAGGCAAATCTGCACAAAGAATGTAACAATTTAATTTTTTGTTGTGAGTTCTAGTATTCAGGACCTAAATGGGAATCTCAGGTAACCAAGAAAGGAACAAAAAAAGAAAGAGAAGTTAAAAGGTGGTGCTTTTGAATGAGGGACACATATAGGTTTTAACAAATGCTTCATTTATATGGATTTGAGGTTACAATCTCAGAACAGACAGTTTGAGAGATTAGTCCAGAGACTCTTCAATTCCCCATCTCATTCAGAGAAGCCACATGGTAAATTCCTTATCACAGAGTCACAGAATATTCAGAATTGGAAGGGACCCACAAGGATCATCAAGTCTACAGGGATCAAACCCACAACCTGGAGCGTTATTAGCAAAATGCTAACGCCAACTGAGCTAATGCTGGCATCTGTAGACAGGATGACTTATCCTCTAACCTTCTACAATCATCCTGTTCAATAATCGTATTCAACATTTATGGGAAAAGTCTTCTATAAAGACAAATGGGGAAAAGATGGCTCCCACATCTCTTATCAGTCACTGTTATTCAGGCTGTTTAACTTAAATAAGGAAAGTCTCTTGATCAAGAAAGGAAAAAAACTAACTCCTTTTGATTATTTACAAATCACTTAGTAGAGATTAATCCTTCATAATGAGTGACAGAGGATCTGCTACCTCTGGTTTCACACAACTTTTGATAGATCTATAATTAACCCAGACAGAACTTGATCCAGGAATTGATCGATTCTTCATATGAGAAACACTCCCATCTTCCATTTACCCTTGTCCATTGTGAACATATTCACTAAATTTTCCCTACCAGCATTCTACTTTCACGCAATAAAAGTTTTTTACAGGATTACTTATCTTTTCCCCTCCACTTTTTTCCTTTACTTTGTCAGCAGTTAAGCAGAACGCCCAGTACGTGCTCTATCGTCTTTTCACTTGTGGATAAGGGCTCATTGTTTTCCACTCCGACACGGAATTGCTTTACGAAAACTGTTTGGATTTGCAGTCTCTTCCAGTCGACTTTGCTATTAAAATTTCCCTTACTCACTGTCTTCATGTGGTTTCTCTCCTATAGGAATGACTCTTGCCGAGTCTCAGGAGAGCGCAGTTGTGCCGCAGCACCTTTCTCAGCTTGCGTCACTAGAACATCATAGTCTGGAACCGGTTTTCCATCTTGCGGTTCACCCATTTTATTTCCCTTGCCCGCCCTGAATTCTCAACAAGGAGATTTTTTTTTCCTTTCTTAACTGTGGGGCTTAAGGGATCACAATGTTGCAGTTATTTGTGGCTTGGCTTTCACTCTCTGTTTCTCTCATCTTACAATGCTGGTCTCCCACCAGTTCAAACTTCTAAGGTAGAAGTCTAGAGCCAAGAAAAAAAAATTCTTTCTACGTCTCTGTTCTCATTTAAAGCTATTGCAAGTGAAGTGTCATGGTACCATCTAACAGTTAGGGAGATGATACGGTGTTCTAATTACCTTTGTTATCTGTATGCACACACAAAAAAATCAAAGGGACGTGGCCCTTTCTGACTTGGTCCAGCTTCTGCATTAAGGCTGCAAATGCATAAAGCTTCAGTTAGTGACATCTGTTCTACCCACTGAATTCGGGCTTTTGTCAACTGCATCATCGGTAGAGGAAATTCCCCATGAAAGAAGATACTAGGGAGGTAAATTTAAACATGGAAATTTTTCAAAATGTATTTGTCTTTACATACCATTGTTATTATACTTGGATTACACTTTTACATTTCAGCATTTTAACAAGAGCCTGTTTAAAGACATTAACCAACTACTAAGGCAGAAGCAATCCCTATGTCAGGGATAATGATTACCCACCTACACTGGATTTAGAATAAACTGCCTTGTGACAGAATACCTTCCATAAAGATAATGAACATAGTGCAAATCTCATGCATGTCTTTTCCTTAACAAAGGGATAGATTTTAATTTAAAAATATAGTGATACCCTTTTAATAGAAAATTAAATGTAATGCTTCTGAAAAGTCAAGACACCTAAGTTCACACAGTTCCTGGAGATGATACTGCTAGAACTGATTCAGCCTCAGCTGTTTTGGCAGCTTTCAGTCTGATTAAAAATGCTTCTGAGGAAACAGTATTAGGTGAACATCAAGCCCATGGAAAGCAAAGGGACATACAAACTTCTGTAATACAAAGCATATGTCAAACAGTCAAACCCCATGAGTTTCCCCAGCACCCTGATGTAATTTTACTTTCCTCAGCAATTTACACAGTCTAATGTGGCAACACAGACACACTGCTTTAGGGTGACAGGTTGAAACGCTGAGTTTGTTACTTTAAAAGCTGTGTGTTTTATGGTGGATTGTAGTCCAGTTTTAACAACAAAAATGTTCTCCACATTCATTGAAGCACACAGTCTGCTTGGATGCACAATAAGGAATTCAAATTAAGGCCTTCAGAATGCCACCCTCAAAGTGGACTCTCAACTAGGCTTTACCCTTGGAAGCACATGCACTCATATAGTTCCTTTACAGCAATAAATCCCTTTCAGCCAGTCACGTTTCTCCCTTGGCTTCAATGAAAGCTGGATCACATCCTTAAAGACAATCAGTTACAGAAACTGTAGTCTATAATCTTAAATAATAACAGTGAGTGCAGCAGGGCTAGCCCTACAGATGCAGCTACTCAGCCAGTCAGAAAGACTCTTTTCCTTCACAAGGAGGAAAAACACATGGACACCTCCTTGATGAATTGTGGGACTTTGTTGACATTTCTCACAGGAACAAAATGCAGAGGGCACAGTGACTGCTACACCACAAGAAAATATGAAAATAGTGATAATCTCATCACCAAAGTGTCTAGTTTTTGGCTTCTAATGCTCATACTCCTTTAAATACTCTTTAAAGTACTTTACTCCATTTTCTCTCTGCGGCACCAAATGGTGCCTAGAAAAAGTTGACAATTTTTTTCAGTCCAAAGATTTCTTCCTGAATTCAGATAACATGTGAATTGTAATACATTTAAGAACAAAAGATAGGAAGACAGCTATCCACTATAAATGTATTCATAAAGGAACAACGTTTTCACTTTACAAATTGTATGCCTTGTTTATAATCAAGTTTGTCAAGGTCAGAGGAAGATACACTTTCCTACAGGATACAAAAATTTTCCACAGGTACAATTTTCCACAGGATAGAAAAATTTTCCAGGGACCTACACAGTAAAATGTATTGGGTGCACAAAAAGTTTCAGAATCAATGATTTCTGCTGTGGCATTGTTGTTTTGAAGAGGCAGGATAAGTCTGGCATTTTGTGTTACTATTTGGACTTTCTCATA
This sequence comes from Aphelocoma coerulescens, assembly GCF_041296385.1. NCBI lineage: Eukaryota > Metazoa > Chordata > Aves > Passeriformes > Corvidae > Aphelocoma > Aphelocoma coerulescens. The sequence goes on from NW_027184085.1 coordinate 14,121,992, forward strand.
CTTGCAATAGCTGCTGATGTTGGAACAGGGGAATAAAAAAACCTTTCCTTCCAGTACCTGAGAACTTTTATGCCTTTGACATGTACCTTTCCACCACCACTCAACTTATTTAAGAAATGGCAGTTTGATATTGCCAGTTATGAAGCAATGAATATTTCATGGCATTTCAAGTTTCCTAACAATTTGCCAAAATGTAGAACTGAAATTGATAATGGCAAGGCCTTAATCATTATCCAGCAACCTTTCCCACTGCCATGTGGTACCACTCTCACTGTACTTCACTTCCTTAAGTATTATCACTGGCTTATGCCAGACTAAAATGTTTATGAATTTATTGTACCTGTTTGCTATTTTGAGAAATATTTTTTGCCTTGGTAAAGAGTAATTACAGCTGTGAATTTTACTTGCTCTAAAAAGGATCTATATGTATGACAGCAGAGCAGCACTGAAACAGGCAACCAAAGAAGTTATGGAATCTACATCCTTGCAGGTTTTTCAGACTTGGCTAGACAAAGCCTTGGCTGGCCTAATGTTGGTAGTCTTCCTTGGAGCACAAAGTGTGACTAGAAACTTACAGAGTTTCAACCACATTTCCATGACCTGTGATCTGAGGTACTGAAACAAACCTGGTAAGCACTCACTTGGATAAGTCTCTCACTGTCTGTGTAGACAGACAGACTTGGCATTACCTCTCAAATCTACTTTATCCTTATAATTCAGATTTTCAAAATACTCCATAGATAGCAAAAGGGAAAGTCCTTTATGAGAATTATACAAAACTGAGATTACTTCAAATTACATTGTCTTTTCCTCACACTTGAAGGGCAGAAAATTTGAATCCTACTTAGCCTTATGTTCTTGATAACTTGATTTTAACTGTACTAAATACCTGGTTATCAGATTGGGTCCTTCTTGTGGAAGCCCATCCCTAAAAGTGGGTTTTAGGAATAAGAACACCACACATGTCATTGCAAGAGGCTTGCAGAATATAACTGCAGTGGGGAAATGATTGCCCAGCTGCATAAGGAGTGCTGGGTACATGGATATGCAGGAGGCAGTCTAACTCCATAAGGATCTCAAAACGTGCTGGGAAGTAAGAGGGATACATGAAGAAGGCAAAAAGAATGGGTCACTGATAGGAGAAGATACATAAAGGCAGACCTGCTTAAGATATGATACTTACAGGATATACCACTGTGGCAGATATTTTTTCACTCTCTAATCAAGACAGTACTAGATTATTTCTAATTTAAAATGAAAGTGAAGATTATGGTCATGAGATAGGAAAGTGAGAGTTACTGAAATGTTCTTAATGTCCTGGTGATTTCCTGAAGGAGTCTCTTTGCCAGGCTGCATGGAGTCCTGTGCATCTAGAAATTATGGCAATTGAATTTTTGGCCAATGCACAAGCTTTGCCCAGGTGGCAAGGTTATAATGCATTCCTAAAAAGGGTAATGGAATGATGTTCATTAACAAACATGAGCTTCTATGCCTCATCTTGGCCTTAGAGCCCTAAGGCTTTGGCTAACAGCTTAGAGCTCACGGCTTAGATTTTCATCTAGATCATCATTTTAATAACACAGGAATAACTTAAAGCACCTGAGAAGTCCCAGTGAGGTCCATGCAAGCAGGCACTCAGACATCTGCCTGGACTGACTCACACAAGAGCTAACAACTGAAACTCTGAGTAAATATTGAAATAAGACCCTTCCCTTAACAGTACTCCTTAAAAAATATTTTCAAAATATCACTACACCACACCTTTTAAGAGCTTCGTTGAATAAATACCTGACAAAGTTTATTCTAAGCATTTTCTACACATGCTGTTTTTTGCACAGTATGCTAAGCAAGATTACTGTCACTGCATTGGTTTAAAACAAGGTGTTTATCTATGCATTTTCTTAAAAAATATTAAATTATATACCTCTCCATTTATACCTTGTGGCTGCACAACTCTAGAAGGACATTCACCTCACATTTTTTACCCTCCAGATGCACCTGTTCTTCAATCATAATAAACTAGTGTGCTATACTCACTGTACAATTTGTTGATGTCATGTGCAGAAAATTTCCACAGCACATTTCACAGAGCCCTGTCAAAAAGATTTAGAAGAGTCCGTCACAAAAACTAGAATAATATTCTTGATTAATATTTCAGAACAATGATTTTCTTATCAAAATCCACTGTTGAGAAAAACAAGCTGCCACACTAAAGGAACTGATATTATTTCAGCTGATATTGGTTTTTATCTTCTGTAAGTTTAGAATGCTTATATCACCTTTTAAAGAATAAATCATACAAACCAGTTGATTAAGACAATACCAATTCTTAGGAGCTCCAAGTTAGTAACTGTATCGTTACTCTCATTTTGACTAAATGGGTTTACATCGCTATACATGTAAACTGCTAAGCAGCAAAAAGGATATAAAGAATATATATATATATTATGTATTTTTTGTGGTAAAACCTGCTATAAAGTGACACTGTCTGTGTGAAACAGGTTTTGATTACCGAAGAAACAGAGTATTTGGAGTAGTAGAAAAAAAAAAACAAGAGAACCAGTTGGTACTTTCAGGAAAAAAAAAAAAAACAAAACACCTCAGTGAGTTCTGATTATGAAACTAGGACAACCTGGATGGGGCTTTGAGTCACCTGGTCTAGTGGAAGATTCCCTGTCAGTGGCAGGGCGGTTGGAACTAGATGATCTCTAAGGATCCTTTCAATCCAAACCATTCTGCGGTTCTATGGTTGTAACAGTTCTTATACTATTTCCTGGTAATTTTAAGAACTATAGTAAAAACTGCCTGTTGACAAAAAACAACAACATTCCTGTCCAACCGAAAAACTCCTTGAGAAATAAAGAAGGTTGTAAACACTGAAATATGAATGTACTAGTAGTCTTTTGAGTAGTGGAATTGATATATTCTCTTTCTTCCAAATTCATGATTTGTTTTACTATGCATTCCACTGCAGTCCTCCCTACCTTCCATAGATTAATAACCAAATACATCTAATCAGACTGAGCTATAATCAGTGCTATTAGAGCTACCAGAATAGTCTTGTGCATTTGCTGGTCCACCAGCAAATACAGAGTAAGTTGATCACACATGCAGATGGACAAAGTATTCCCTTAGCCAGCTGGGTTTCTGCAGTAACACTACCTAGGAACTGCTTATTCCAACACATTAATATAAGAGAAAGCCACAATTACATTCCTGCTGTGACTCACCACAAAAAAATTGTGGCCTAAATTAATAACTGAAAGTGTTCTTAAAAGACACAAAAACTATTTGTAAAACTCCACACTTCTTCTTACAGTTAAATATAGTTTGGTACTCTTAATAAAATACTTTCTTCTGATGTCCTTCCCCAGGAGCAGCATTCATGAACACCACTAGGGCTTTTTACTGTCAGGTTAATACATCTGCAAACTCTGGTGAGAGAACCCAGGATAGCCATGAATTTATGCTGCAGGAAGAGTCTCAGTTGCTGGAGCTGTTAGCAGTTATATTTTAACTCCAGTCAGTTCTCAAAACTTCAAAGAAAATCTGATGGCTTCTGACTTTTCAAGGATTTTACATAAAATACACTTAACAAAAAAAGAGTATTTCCTCTGCTAAAGTCAGAGGAAAGTCTTCTGCTGACTTCACTGGAACATCAAGCTGTATTCTTAAAAATAAGGATAGGCATTATCCAAAACAAAAAATAAAATGAAAAAAAAAAAATTCTTGCCTAATTCACCACCAGCCCTTTATTTAGGACATCTGATCAGAATTTAGGATCCTGGATCTGCTGATCCAGACTTTATCCCAAAATAGAAACAGTGGTATTAAAAACCTCTGGGAAAACAGGTGCCCAAACAAAGAGTTCCTGTATTGATCATCTGTGGGAGTAAATGCATGTAGGTTACAAAACCCTTTGATAGCAGCAACATTTCACAAGAGCCAGCAACCTGGCCTGTGTGCTTTCTAATGCAACACTGGAAATCTCTCCTACTTAACTCAGGAATCCATGTCCTACTTATATTTGCCTTAGTAATCAAGACTCAGAGTAAGATGTACTCCAGCAATGCATGTTTGCAGGATCAGAACAAAGTTCATGTGTGCATTCAGCTTTTCACTTGTTTAACAAGTGGGCTTAGCCTGAATGGTGTCTTTGCCATATACTGTACAATCAATGTCACAATGAGACAGAAGAGTTTTTTCTACTTGCTATGAAAAGAACAGTTTTGCTCTGTAAGTAGTCATTTGTGAACAAAATATTAAAATTAATTGTTGCTCATAGCAAATGAGCATATATAAATGGACTGATTCACTGTATTTTCAAAAAGAAATTAGAATATTTTTTTATTATTATCTCTATGGAAAACCTATGACATTAATCTTAGAGCACTTATAGTCCTAATTAGCACACTACAAGCTGAGAAATTGCACTTTCTTCTGAAAATAAATACAGCCTAATTTTAAATATGACAGAAGAAATGCATCTTAAAAAAATTCAGAGAAATTATGGTGAGAGAAAGTCAAACATGTCCACACTACTGTCCCATGCAATACTAGGAGGTGGAAAACCTGAAAGATTGATGATTCCGAATAAGTATTTCTTGTTTGCTTTATCCAGAATGCCACAAAAGACTTTGCCAAGTGCAGTTCGAACCAGTTACCCTCATTGCTGAGCTCAAGTGGAACTTCACATTACTGTAAAAATTTTAAAATTCTAACATTTTACTCTTGCCTGTGTAGAAGGACAGTTACTGAAATTATTAAAATTAAATTAATGTAGATGTTGGTAGATATAAAATGAGATTCACTGTATTTCTTCAGACATCTTCACCCTTCAGATACGGCTTTGCCTTCAGTGTGGAAAACAACTATCTGATCCTGATAAAGAGAATAAGCATCTGTGAGGCCTCCTACACACTCCCATGTAGGTGGATGCTGGAGCTATGTGGGTGTATGTACTTATGAGCTTTATGCCTCATTATTTTTCTTTTAATATTCTTATTAATTAGAAAAGTTTATCTCATATTTCTGGCATGTGATCAAAATATTTATATCTCCTCAAATCAAATGTCCATGAAACCAGACGTACTTATACTGCATAACTGTACACTAGGCTTGATACACTTTAATGTCATCAGCTCAGTGGTTTTCCTTGTTTCAGTACAGCAGGAACCAAACCAGAATGACCCTGGCAAGATAAAACCTACCTAGAGAATCCAGAGAGATACTAATTATATATGTATTTAAATATGAGTGATGTCTGCTTAAGGAATGAGCTGAGAAGTTAAATTTCTCAATAGGCTTGTTGTCATTTGCCATGCAGAAGAAAATCACTGTGGAGCTCAGGAAGAGCTAATGAATTTATCAGAAATCTATCAGCATTACAGAGAAACACCATTTGCACAAAGCATGTGACAGAAAGCTCCTGTCATTTTTCTCTCATTCCTCTAAAATCAATTTTGCAGAAGCATTATTTCTGAATATTCAGGTTATACTAGCCACAGGTCTAGCTTACATCTCAGGGACAAGGGATATGAACCTGGCAGTTTCAGTCACCTGGATTTATTGGTCACCATGTCATGACCAGCTGTTTAGCATCACAACAGATGCCAGCACAGATATCAGAGAGTAGACTGGGATTTTTTTTCCCCTAAGGAAGAAGGATTATTCTTTCCATCTGTAAACAAACCTTTTTTTTTTGTTTTTCTGAACTTCAGGCTCATCCTCAGTCCCAGACCTTGTCATTCCACCATGGAGCAGATGGCCCCATTTGTCTAAGGAATAAATTCTGCCTAGCATTTCCAAATTAGTCTACAAACATGGACATCTGGCTTTATGAGAATAAAACATAACAAAAAGCATTCAGTAAGACTGATGACACATGAGCATAATACTGCAATAGAAAATGAATAGGCCCAAGGGTAAAATTGGTGTTGTGTAAGTTACACTCATCATAAACCTAAAAAAGCAAGAGTATTTACATTTGATGTCATGATAGAACACATCATGGCAAAGGACATGCAATTGAAACAGTAATTGCTCAAACAAACCTTTTTAGAATGGACATTTTTTTATCATTGAGTACTTTTGCAACAACATGGATTTTGTGTTTGAGTTTGCTCTTGTGCCTTACATCTCAGCTTATGGCATATTTGCCTTATGCATTTGTAGGAAGACCTATCTTGCAACAACATTGATTAAAAAAATACTAACAGCTGAATTGATTTTGCCCAAACAGAATGAAATAGTGTTACACATGACATCGTAAACTCTTTCCCACATGCTCACAGACTTGAAAGAATGACCTGTCCCAGGAGAGGCAGTGAAACAGATAGCAATTAAGGCTGGAAAGCATAAATTGAGCCAGGGATTAAAAGCAAAGTTAGCAGAGAGGTTAAAAAGTGTCTTAATATAGACAAAGCAGTGCCTTGCAGGGAGAGCAGAAATATCCCCACATGAGCCACCTCCAGAGCTGAGAGCAGTGGGGTGCTGGCACAGAGCTCTTCAGGCAACAGCCTAAGTCATACCGAGCTGGTAATCACAGGCATTGCTACACCAACAACATCCCAGGTAACATCCTCAGCTGTAGCTTAAACTACCTCTGCCTGCACTGTCTTGTGCCGTAATTACAGAGGGCTCTTACTGCACAGGGTGAGTTTGGAGCCCACAGTCTGACAAGGCTAGTCACTGAAAATCAGTTGTAGGAAAGGGAGGAAGAGGGAGAGCAGCAGACTCCACAAGTGAGAGTTACCTCCTAAAAAACAAGCGTTGAATACCTTGGGACATGTCTTCAGTAACTGTCAGCTGGCATAGAACCACCAAAATCTCAGAGCTCTGCAAAATGCCTGCGGTTGGGACATGGTCACACAATTAAATCCAATGCTGAGCAGTTACTTCTGAATGTGTTTACTTGTGCATTATGCACTGGGCTCTCCTTTCCTCATTACAGGAATCATCTGTGTACCTGCCGAGCTGTGTTGTATATGTTCCTTAGGCATTAATGTCCCCTTTCAGAAAACATTGTCCTAAGGGTGAGAAAAAAATGTGGACAGCCAAAATCCACAGATGTTCAGACTGGTGAAAAGTGGGAGAATTTTATCACTGAAAAGACATATAGGCATATTTAGTAAGAGCTGATAGGTGATAAAAATCAATTATACAGTTAACAAGACTAGCAGGATATGTTTAGAAATAGGAGGGGAGATTTATGCAAACAAAACCAAGGATGATAAAATTTCCAGGTAGAATAATTCATTGATTCTCAGACAGCCACATCACCTGACTATGCAAGAAGCAAAACAGATGGTAAATGTTAATACAGCTGGGTTTATAGGCAGCATATCATAATGAGCAAATATGTACTGTACAGCATGTGCAAAGGACATTCAACCTATATTATCCATCCTTTAATAGGAATACTCTGGATGTAATACAGTTCTTAGACATTTCATATCCAAGTTGTGTGAGCAGAGATACGGGCATGTCTGTTGCAGCTGAAATGCAGGAAACCAGAGGCTACCAGGTCAAGTTTATGCATATTCTACAACCCCATGAAACAGAAGGCAGAATCACAGTACAGACTTCCCAAAAATATCTATGTAGTTTAAAAATAAAAAGACAAATTTGTTCATACTGTCCTAATGGAAATCCTCCAGTGGTATTATCTTGAAGTATTTAGACTGCACTTAAAAGACTGATTACACCTTATGTACAAACAGTAGCTGACTTGGGGATAGATAGAGCACTACCCAGGGTAGCAAAATGCAGTGTGCTAGCTGATCATTTGAAGTTTATATAGCTTTCCAAGCATACATTGTATTGCAAGCTCAGCCCCACAGTTATGTGGTTATCAGCAACAGAACTACTTAATTCTGGTTGGGCATGTTGGTGTGAATTGCTCTCATACCTAAGACTTCCACACAGATACTTCCTCCTCACCCTCCCCACAAGAAAGCCTGAAAATCAATTGGTGAAGCTTTAGAGCCTGGGCTAATTAACCCCTGGCAATCCCAAAATCCTTGTCAATATCTGAATGTCAGCAAAATACTAATTCTGTAAGTAAATATTTGAGAAAAACTTTATACAAGTCATCAGAAGAAACTCTCACACTGGTTCAGCATCTGATAAAAGACTGGCATGGTACAGACTGAAATCTGAAGGGTAAGTACATAGAAAAAAGCAATACATTAGTAAATTGAAGGTGAGACATCCAATCTTCCACACTAAAATGAGTCATTCAAGAAAGGTAACAAGCAATGCAACAACAAAATCTGCAGATGACACAATCTTGTTGTAGATAATCAAGATTAAATGCTGTGAGATTATCAGAGCATCTTTACAAAGCTAGGCAAATAAAGAGCAACAAATAAAAGTCAGGACTGTGCCATTGGAAACAAAGATGGCCTAATCTGAACCTTTTTTACTTCTCAATTAACTGCCAATCACTGATGATCATTAGTTAAGTATGCTAGCCAGTGTGTAACTGTGTCCCAAGAGGCAAATATTCAGCAAGAATGTTCTAAGAAATGTTAAAAAATCCATTCAAAAAGCAATATTGCACATGCACCTATGGGACACTGTTCAGTTCTACTTATCTTATTTCCAATAAAAACTAACAAACAAACAAAAAAAATTTTAAAAATATTCTGTGGGAGAAACAGAAAAAGAAAAGGTTTGGCAAAGCTACATGTAGCTTACCCTTGCCGACTGAGCCAACTGACAGCTTTGGCTGGGCAACAGCTGGTTTTCATCTGCAGAACTCAGAACACCTTTAGTCAGCTAAACAATGTACTCAGTGGCCCACCATTCAGGATCAGAGCAGTGTTCGTTCTTTGCTTCATATAATTTTTTCCTGTGGACTCCATTCTACAAAACACCATTCTACAAACTCTGCCTCTTTGTCTTACCTCTTTCCTCTGCTGTCAAAACACATGGTACTCCAGAGACAGCAGAGTATTCATATTTGCAGAGTGCACACCTGAATATTAGCACTACTTTACCTTTTCTTATTCACATAAATACAGTGAATTTCCAAGGGTTCCTTAATTCTGGCTTTTATTTAAAGTTACAAAGCCTAAAATATGTTACACCCCAATCCTCTTCTTTCTGATCCATACTACACAAAAACAGATTTCTTCACCACAATTTGCCAACCTCTCTTCAAATACAAACTGAATTATCTGGGATCTGTAAGGTAATAGTTATATTTTCCACATATTTCCTGCATTATTGTAAAAAATTTAATAGGTGTGTCAAAACTGTCATCTAGTTCTTTATGAAAAAGCCGGGAAAAGTTTAAACAAATAGTTTACACCAGAGAAGGCATGGGCCTTCTCATTCCCTCCCAGACAAGGAAGACAAAGAATCATACCACCAAGAAAATAAAAAGTCTCTTCCTTTTTCATAATCTCATCCTTGAAAGTTCTTTAAAAAAACAAGATATTTAGCAAAGGTATCTCATAGACTTTTTAACATTGTGTGGAATGATACTGCAGTAACACTTCTACAATGAAAATATCAGCTGGGATGTTCAACAGAATCATAATATAAAAGTCAACAAAGCCAAACTTGCTGAGGCTATCCATTCTATCTCTCCCAGCAAATGTACTTTTCAGTCCTGATAGCAAAGTCTCAGGAGACAAACTGAGATTCAGAGATGTCAGCTGATGACAGATATCTGGGAACAGCAATGGAACCACCCCCTGGAGATACTAGTGGAACAAACTGCAGATTTGGGGCTTTCCTTCTCTTTGACACTCTCAATGTTTTTGCTTTCCAGTGTTTGAACCTGCCTTCCTGAGATAAGCTTTATGTGACTACCTTGGTTGTGCTCAGCTTTGTGAAAGTGTCAGCTGTGTCCAGTCTGTAGAACTGCACTGCACAGAAGTTGTGCATGATCTGAAAATGATACAGCATAGAACAGTAATAATTAGAAACTTAGAGCTCATGAACACTGAAAAAAATAATTGAGAATGATTACCCTAAGGAAGAAAAGAGTGAAAGTGAAATCTAAAACCAGACTACAGTTACTGTGATAACACAAAAGAATGAGGGAATAATCTGTCCTCTGTGCTCGGATGGACAGGCAAAGAAGCCATTATTTTAAATTTCTGGAACAGTGATTAGGTAAGTAACAGGAAAGTCTGGAAATGTCCAGGAAATTTTTGTAAGAGTAAGGACAGGTTAAGATCTGAGACAAATGGCTTGAGAGGCATCATCAGAGACTGTAAGAAATAGATGAAACAATATGAATGACACATTTTAAACCATGCTTCACCCCATCTCCTATGACATTCACTTACCCTGCTACTAAACTGCAAGAACACAAGACCTCTTTTCGTTTCACCATTGAAAAATATGACAGAGAGGTGATAATTAGAGAAGTAGATTTATGCAGCAGCACTCTGAGAAGCCACGAGTTCACGTGTTACAAATCACCATGCACAGAACATGAGCTGGTGTGTACCTCAACAAAACATTTTAAAAAATCAGATTTCAAAAAAGTCCCTTTCAAAATGTCAGTAGAGTATATTAAAAATTTGAGCTGTGAAGTATTGTCATAATCAAAATTAGGTAATACACAGAAAAAAAGCAGCAGTGGTGAAGCTCAGTTTTCTTTACTGAAAAAGTAAGTTGACCAATATAAAATCAAGGTGTTTGTTTCTTTTCAAGTAAAACTGAAACAAAAACTGGGACAAAGGCTGAGTAGTAATCAAGGAAAACTGCAGGTGCTTCAAAGTTATTTAGGGTGGTCAAGTCCAGACAGGACTGTGAGAAGTTTACAAGAGAAACCAAAGTAATCGCCAAAGTGGTAAATGAAACTCAGTGTTAGTACATACAAAATAACCCACATTGGACAGAAGAAAAAAGGAAGAGTGTTCTTTCATCATCCTAAATTAACTGTATGAACTTTTGAAAATAGTCTGGTATCACTGTAGAAAACTCATTAAAGACCTCAGCTCAATGCTGAGCTGTGGTAAAAAAAGCAGACATGATGTTTTGAAGGATAAGACATAGGATGGTGAATAATGCAGAGAGTATTGTAATGCCACGATATAAATCAGTGGTGGAGTCTCACCTGGAATGCTGTACGTGCTTCTGATTACCCAGTCTCAAAAGGGATACTGCAGAACTAGGCAAGGTTCAGAGAAAAGCAGTGCAAATGATCAAAGGCCTGGACACCTCACATACAATAATCAGAAAGGATAAAAAAATATTAGCTTCTGTAAGGAGCAAGCCAACAATGACAAATGTGCACTGCAATGAAGTATGGAGATATAGGTCCTCCTTATCCCTGACTCATGACACGAGCACAAGGTCATTAACTGATGTGAAAACACTAGAAACTTAAACACAAACAGGAGATACTTCACATCTAACACATAATTAATCTGTATAAAACATAAATATAATGCCAAGTACTTACATTCTGCCGTTTGTTCTATACGTTACAAAGCAATTAAACAAAAAAAAAAATTAGGAACTACAGAGAGCTAAAAAAATTTGGATGGAACAGCAAATGAATTAGGATTAGGGAGTAAGCCAAACCTAGGAGGCAGATTACCCTTTATTTTAGAAGCAATTTCTCACACTTTCTCAGCTAGCTGGACAGAATCGACTGCAACTTGCTGAAATAAACCAACAACAAAACTCTTTTTACTCTGGTCCTTTCCCTACATCTGTGAGAGAAAAGGGAGTGAAGGGCACTGTACATCAGTGATGGAGATGGCTAAGACAGAAGCTGTTAGGAAATTGAAATAAACAGTGAAAAGCAGTTTAAAAGAGGTTGTCAAAATCCACCAGCAAAGTTGAATTTGAGAATGACAGGAATGAATGGTAAACTAAATGAAGGTACAAGGATTCTCTGAGCATAACCATAAAATCTACACATACAGAAAATAAAGGGCTTTACTAAGGCAGAGATGTGAATATACAACTAGCAGAGGTGAAGCTTAGGTAAAGAAGATAAATTGTTGGCCTCTATAGTGTCAACTAACCTATTTAAAGGTGAAAACATAATAAATTACACTTTCTTTAAAATGGAGCAGATATGCATGAAAGCAAAGGTGTGCTGGCATAGGCCTAAGAAAAGGCACACTTAAGTTTTAAAGCTGAGTTAACATTCTAAAAATAGATGGAAAAATGAAAACTCAGTCCAAAAAGTGACTTAAAGAGTGACTGTAGTGTGAGGCTCCACAAAGACACTTAGTAAACTGCCTTGTATTTCAAAGCATGTGCCTGAGTGACTAAAAATTTTAGGCACAACTTTTAGGGACTCTAAAGGAGTTGCAGTTTCAGGGCCCACCGATACTCAAAATGAATTGCTAATTGCATATGATTTGCAAATCTCCTCTTTATAGAGCTAAGGTTTTTGTCACATATATATGTGTGGGGTTTTTTTGTTTATATATGCATATTTCCATATGTGTATAGATATAGATATAGATATAGATATAGATGATATAGATATAGATATAAGAAAAGTGGCCAGGACCATTTTCTGACACTGAGGCCACCTGGCAATGAACTCATCAGGTCTCTACTACTGAAGTGCCTGAGTCTGCAGAACAGAGAGGGTACAACCTAGAATTAGATGTTAGACAGAGCCCACTCCCCAGTCCTGCCCAGGAACTGCCTGGGAGAGGGGCAGCTGGCCTGGGCCAGGGCATAGTGGTGGCTGCTCTGGCGACACAGCAGCAGAGAAGACCCAGTTCTAATGCCATCAGACATCCTGGTACTGCTTCCTGGCACAAAGCAGTTCATGGAACCCTGCCCCTGACTACCAATGTTTGAGCTATGTTCTTTTTAAATTATGGTGGTATTTTCTTCCTTACAGTGGGGGTAACATCAAATAAAACAGAATTAATTATAGTTATTTTTCCTTACTTCATTGCTGTTTTTCCTTACTCTCATTACTTGAGTCCCAAGTAGATAGACAGTTTTCTCTCTTGCAGAAATCCTCCTCCCTCCCCCCTAATACGCTTAGTCCACACAAAATGAAATGCATGTGATACTCAGGTAATGTCAGAGCAGGCACATGGCAACAACATAAAAGCCATATATGGCCAAGGAGGCAGACTGCTGCCTTCTACTAGGCAAGGACTTATGACAACATCATGCTGAAGGGTTTGCATGACTAAAATTAGGCAAAACATATTCTCCATGAAAGAAAGGCAAGGCAATCTATAAGCAGTAGCCAGAGGCAGCTTCAGACGTGTCAATTCAGCTGTGTAAAGAATGTGCCAGTCTCACTCTTGGAACAGTCTCCACACTTAATATACAGAACGAGTCATTAAAAATGAGGGGGAGAAACATGAAAGGGTGAGGCACATGGCACACAGTGTGCTACCACAGCATACCATATATTCAAGATAATAGCGTGCATTAGAAAATACATTTACACTTTCACTGATGACAAGTACAGCTATTGCCAATTAACTTCTCTCTCCACCTCAACTTCTGTTTCAAGGTAAATTCCTGACCTTAATGAGTCCACAGAAAATTTGCTATAAAGGTTAGTAGGAACAATATTTACTTGTTCAGGATTGTGCAAGTGTTTATATTCTTCTAACTCAAATACACATATTTATTATATGTTTTAATACATATGACCTGTTTCACCCCTCCATGTTACTTTCCTCAGTTTTTTGTATTATTTGGTGTAGCAAAGGCTGAAAAAATATTAAACTGCCCAGACTACTATTATACTCAAAAAGATGGGTAGCTATTTAAGAGGCTGTCCTCTCTCATTTCTAGTTCCAATCCTCCTTTAAGCTTTGTATTAGTGTCCTGCAAAAATGGACACAGTAAGGCATAAGCAACAATAGCTAACTCAGATCCTGGAGGTCTGTGTGGTATGAGTTCAACATTTACACCACTTTATATTTGCCCAGTGCAATGGCAACCACATTCTGATGGTTCAGGCCCTAATCCTGATCCACAAACTTCAATACAAGCCGTGGACTTCTGCTTTAAGGAGATTCGACCCTGGATTACAAGTGACGTTCCAGTGCCTTCTTGGAAAGAAAATAGCAAATATTGTTAATTCTCTAGTGATGACATTGGTAGCCTAAAGGATTTAAACAGATCCATTCCATAACTATATTAAAATTATAATATCACATACCGGATTGTTTAGTTTGCTCTTCTGTACACAGATGATATACATGTTGGTGAATGACTAATATTGACAGTCAGGAAGGAGCTACCCACACCATTTAAAATATTCCAGTGCAACAATAGATCACTTTGATCCATTACACAAGTTAGGAGGCCTGAGCTGACCCAGGAAAAAGGGAAAAAGATCATGGAGAAACCTGTTCCAGTTTTGAGGCTGTTGGAATGAATATTGTGCTGTGCACGTAAGGGCTCTGCGTAAACATACAGCTACTGAATGGACTCTGACGAAACTGATGATACACACACAGAGCATTCCTGAATGGACATGTGAGCACAACACCAAGCCTCACTGAATAAATTTTAACTTCACTTTCATATACCCTCAGTGTGGGGCAGTTTAATTTTACCAGAAATTAATGTTGACACACTCCCTCTGAACAAACTCCAACCTATCTGCAAAGCCCACCTGTACAACCGTTCCAGAGACTCAGCAGCCCCACTGATGACAACAGTAGTGTCCACCAATTGCAGTGGTTCACTATAGGGAATAATGCCGTGACTCAGGCTGGCCTGCACTTTTTATTACATTTAACCATAAATCTTACTCATAGAAGTAAAACTGCATGAGCTTTAATTTCATAAACAGAAAATATAAGTGCTTATTTTATTGCAGTTAGTGTCTAAAAGGCCACAGGAAATCTACCCACTCCTAGATGACTACACATCTTCATATTGTACGAGAGATTTTTAATTCATTTCCTGTATGAGATTCCGCTATTTGGGGTAAATTAGTTGTGGATATTTAAAAGCAGTCCCCATTCTGCATGAAAAATCCATGTCTCTTTAACATTTACAGAACTTATGTATGTTCTCTAACCAGCAGGGAATTTTCTTCTTACACCATAATAGAGAATTGCACAAACATAAAAAATACTTAGTCCACCTTTCTGCTAGTCATTAATTAAAAAACAAAACCAAAAAACCTTCTGATGTTATTTTATTCTGTCCAACTAAATTAATTAGTCCAGTGCCTCTATACCTTATTTTCTATTTCCAGAATCACTATTCCCTCAGTAAATGACCAAATTCAACTACATAAGCAGGAAGATCAATGCAAAGACCTTGTGCTAAGGGTGAGGGGTCCAGAGGGATGATCCAAGGCTATAATGCAATTCCTAAAATATAGAAATGTAGAAATTGTATGATCTAATGCTTCAGTGTATAAATGATGGTGGTGAAGAAGTGGAAGGAAAAGTCAGATGTATTTCTAGTGCTTCAAACTCATAGAACCCATCTGTACTAAAGTCAGGATAATAAGCAACTCAAGTGACTTCAAAGATGCAAACACCAGCTGTGTTTGTTGAGTCAAACGTAGACATTTGTTTTTTTCTCAAGAAACATTTTCAAAAAAAGGACAATGGAACAAACATGAAGCTTTAATCAAATGCCAAGTTTGTATACCTGATGATTGTACAGGCTTTATTTGTCAGTCTTCTTTCTTTTTTGGAGTTGTCCAAAATGAAACACCAATGAAACAATGCTAAGAAAAAGCAGTTGTCCAAATAAGTGGGACCATCAAAACATGTTCACATTATTTGACTTAAACCAACTCCTCCTTTATTGCATTCATCTAACTTTTTTAGTATGGGAACACACATCTGCAGTCCAAGCCATCAAAAGAGGAAAAATTGAAGCAACACAGCTGTCAAGTGAAACAACTATCAAACATTGTTCCAAAATACCACCTCAAAAATGAAAAATCAGGCCTTCCAGATACAAATATGTTCTATGATTTGTACACTTTGTACCTCTGAGATTGTTAGTAATGTATGCAGTGACAAATGGCCTTTTTCCAGTACAGGAGGTTGATGACCAATACCCTAATCCTAACTGAGTCCATCAAAGGCAATCAAGGACATTATTCACATGATTTAAGCCAAAGGTGAATGTCAATAGTTTATATCTAAAGCAACAACAAAAATAGTTTCTTCTACGCAGTATTTTCTGTACCTGTCATGTGCTAGAATGGTTTATAAACAAGAGAAGGACATATCAAGACTTTGGCCATACAACTTGAAGAGGATGAAATATATCTCTGGAATGTTCAGTTCCAGAGCCAGACTAAACTGTTATCTTTATGTTGCACTTAAGCCTTGGTGCCAATCCTTAGTAAAATTCATCCTGAAGAAGAATTTTAAGCAGGTTTTGTTCTAAGTCGGAATTCTCTTTCAAGGGGCTGCTGATATCAAGTTCTTAATCTTGCTGCAGTTAACAGCTGTAGCTGCTGCTGACTTCAGTAAAACCAGGCTTTTAAACAATTCTTTTTAAAGGTACTTTAACTGTCATCAGAAATAGAAAGGTAACACAGGCAGTGGCTGCTAACATATCACAGACAAACAAGAAAAAAGTTTCAAAAGCTAAGATTTTGAAAATGAAGTTTTAGCTTCATAGACATACAGCCAGAAAACATCACCTTAGGCGTCTATGCTTTTGCATCCTGAGATGAGAATGCTAGCTGTGGAACAACTATCTTACTTTACAGCGACTACACATAAAAATGAAAGGCACAAATGGTGATATGCTCTGGAAATTAATGAACTTTTCTTCTTAAAAAGCATAGAAAAAAGTAGACAGATCTTCTGATATCAAAGAAACAGCTAAGAAAATTCCATCTTTCTTCCACAGAACAGTCACACACATTTAATTCCAATTGAATCAATGCCATTTCGCATGCATGAAGTACTTCAGCCTAAAGGACAACAGCAAATTGATCTAAAGAATTTACACCAGTTGATATTGAACAAGATTAACAGAATTCAGCCCTTGCAGGTAGGCTGCTGAACATGTGATTTTCTCAGGGCTGGTGTAAGTTTGCAAATAATTTGGACAAAAAAAGTTTGAATCAGCATTATCACATGCAGGACAGACATTCAGAACAGTCTCTTTTGGTTCCGAGATAATGTTTTTTTGAGTTGTGTTTAACAACAGAGGACACTGGAAACAAAAATTAAGAACAAACCATCCCTTTGTGCTTTGGCATAGTCCTCACAGTATTGTATCACTACAATTATTTTAACCTCATAGACACATTTTCCATTATTTCACTTTATTACCCAGTGCTTCAGTGAAGTGTCTGTTCTTTAATACCATGGAAATTGGAAGCTCTAGCTGTGAATAGTAGCTGTGTTCAGGTCAAAAGCATGCTTCTGTAAGCCTCTTTTTTTCCTTTATTTTGTTTCTCCAGAATGAGTAGTTCAAAATGAGAGCCAAAGCACACAAAGAAAGTTTACCTCCATGGTAAAAAAACATCCGGCCAGAAAACATGTCCATACAAAAAATTCCCTAGTCTTTCCCTTTTCTATTCCTTGGAACAGGTTTGAAAGCTAAAGTTGAAGCTCAGTTCCAGATTAAGATTAATGAGTAATATCTTTATAATGCTTACAGTACAAAAAAACCCTGGGGTTTATTGAAAGAGAATTGTAAGAGAATGCTGTTTTATTTAGTGACTGATGCACTGTCATCTTCCTACAATGATTAAGAAAATATTTTTTCCATTGAAAAAAAGATTAATATTCTTGGAAAAACACACTGTGGTAAACAAACCCACAGCTTTTCCTTTTATTTTCTTCACATACCTAGCAGACTTCTGAAATTAGCTAGGGAAAAGTTAGAAGAAAAAATACTTACCTGGAAAATTAAACCAAATTTAGTGGGCAAACAACAATGAGAAACACAAAGACAGTAAAGGGAAAACAGGAGACAGATTTCTGAACTATTCCCCAATTAAACCCAAAGATATTAATCCTGAGGTCACTGAATTCAACATTAATAATTTAAAGACTTGAACTATGGGTTCACTATAAATTTTGACACCAGTTTTCCCGTTGTTAATTTCATGTTGTTATTCACATAGACAGCAGTTTCCAGAATCAAACCCATCCTCCATATTTTCACTGCAAGGAAACCTAAATCACAATAAAATTATTTTTTTGTGCAACATGATTGTTTTTTAAACATAAATCAAATTACATAATACAAAATAATTAAATTAATTTAATAGATTTCTATAAATATAGTCCTTTCAGTTGATTCAATTGAGTTTATTGTTGCAACTAAGTGAAATCAGTAGGGTTAGTTTATAGAATAAAGTTGTGAGCAACAAGTCATACTCATCAGTAGACAGGACAGTGAAAGCAGATTATTACTTCACTCATAAAATAACAGCAAGTTTAGAAAATGTCATGGAAATTGATTTTTAAATTAATACTGTTTTCTTAAAGGTACCTCCCCTTATCCCAGCACAAGTCCTCTCTTATGTAATACAATATTCTGAAACACAGATTTTGGGAGCAGGATTGATCACATTTGCTTTTACTACTTAAGATAAAGAATATTGTATCAGCAAGTTAAGAAGATTCCTTCTGTGGTCAGATGAGATGGACTGCTACTGTCAGAGGACAATTCTACATGGTCTCAGGGGACGTCTCTGTGGCACCTGAAATACTGCTGAAGCTAGGCTGTGGCTGAAAGGAACTACCCCATCCTCCCTCAGCTGCACATTCCTACAGGCCTTTGTATGATCACATTCAGTGAGATCAAGATACAGATTAAGGGGAAAATTAACCTCCAAATTCAGGTGAAAGCACTCCAGGCAACAATCTTTCAGAAACATAAACCCCAATATGAGTCAACAAACACCTACAGGAAAAAAATATCCGTAAGTATAGCACAGCAGCCTGCACTCAGTTTAATCTAAAATGGTGACAAAACTGCAGCTTAAAATAGGAGGAATTTCCAGACTTTCCCTTACAGAAGAAATCTGCATAATACCGTAAGACTACTGAAATCATATGAAATCTGCCTATTTATCTCAAATTTCGCTATGCTTCATAGAGCATGGTTATAAGATTTTTCCCATGGTGCTTGTGGAGCAATTTTTTTTTTTTTTATACACCATTCAATTGTTTGCACAAAATTTCTTTCCAGCGAAGATGCAAACAGCAAAGCAAGACTCTAAATGTAAGATGCTTCTGTCCTTGCCTTTATTGCATTAGTGCAGCCAGCTATGTTCATCTTTAAACTTTCAGAAAACTGAAGTCATAAACTTCTTCACGTGCCACTGAGTTCCACCTTAGAAAGTCTTTGAGTAACACTTTAAGAAGACTTTGGATTGCTTCTGCAGAATTGATAGTTATGGAACCTGAGAGCCGCAGACAAAAAGCACTTACTCAACACTGCATAGAATTTCTAAATCCCTGCTACGTTGTTCCATGATTTTTCTTTTTGTTAAAACTTATATTATTCCGGTTAGTTCATAAAGTTAAGAACCCTGAAAGCTGATGCTGCAGGGTTTCTAAGCACGATGAGACAGTCTCAACAACTTATTTTTAGGAAATAACTCCATATCTTTAGAACAAATAAAAATATCATATATCAGAAAGCACAGGAAATAATCTGATATATATATATGTTTGCAATTCCTCTGCTAAAACTTTTGAGATTTGATATTTCAAATCTTTTGAGATTGGATATTTTATATTTCAGGTTAAAGAGGTGACTTGCTTTTTTAAGTATGAGGATACATAGATGTACATAGAATAAAATTTTGTGTTAGGATTTTCAATTTCCATTAGTTCTGTATCTCTTATCATTTTGGTAAAACTCCCCAGGCTGCTTATAAGGCTTGAGAAGACAGCACCAGACCTTTCAGATTTCCTATAAATTGTCACTGTCACTTGGTGCAAGTCACATTTTGAAACCTATTCCGACAAGCCAGTCTAGCAACACAAAGACCAAATTACTTCTCTGTCGGAGAGCTTACAAAGTGATGACCATGGGACCACAGGTGTCCCAAGTCTGATGCTGGCACAAGGTTCTTGGCACCCTGAATAAGAAGACTTCAGCCCTGGCCCTCTCCCCTCACTCCAGCCCAGGAAGTCTCTATCTGCCAGCAAATAAGCTCTTGGTAAGACCTCTTTTAAAAATGTATCTGAAACCTATTTTTAACTCTGGGTCTCAGTATTGCTGTTTTAGACAGCTGTGCTCTTTACCACGTGAATTAGCCCCACATGCTCAAAGCAATACAGCCCCTGAAACTGCCAGCACACTTACACAGTAACACCCTCCCATGAGTCTCTGATCTCCCTCTTCTCTCTGTTCCTCCAGCTGACACACACTCACTATTATGCAATCAGAACGACAATCCCAACCTCAGTCAATTTGTTTGCTTTCACTTCTGTCCCAGGATGTTGTCCATTCCTCATTACAAACAGGTGGCATACCTAATTTTCTAACTATATTGCATTTTAAAAGAAATACTTCAACCAAGAAATATGATTGCTGAGTGTTTTAGGACTGTATGTTCTATGTATGTTCTCCTGTTCTGCTGGGAGAATGTGTCTCCTTATTTTAATGCCAGGAAATAATTCATAGCAAAAAATATCTTATAAATTCTTTTTTTCTTCATCTGTTCAAATCTCATTCAGGAAGGATTAACTGTGTAAAAAACCAACAGCAGTTTTGGTTTTTAAACAAAAGGTACTATATGCAATATATACATAGAAAATATTTACATTACTAAGTATTATTGCAACAGGAGCACATCTGTACTTGCAAATCTGGAAATGGATAAAACAAACAAAAACACTAGGCATTTTTCCTGGTTTATGGTGTACAGAGAATGCAGGCACACATCATCAAGGATACAAGAGACATGAGGCAAAACCAAGAGTCAGTGTTCACAGAAGTCACTGACAAATGCAGGTATGGTGACAGAAAGAGAAAAAAAAGAAGAAATTTAAAAAGAGTAGGAGAAAAACCATTACTCAGAGGCAAAAGTACAGAGAAGCTCATGGGAGAAGCTTGTAACTACCAAGGAAATGGTGACATGGGTAGTCCTCTGACTCAAGAGAAAAAGAGGGAAATGCTGGACTTGCCAGGGAAACATTCTTGAAAAGCAAAAGTGAGGCTACCTAACAGAGGAGATATTTCAAAATGTGTCTTTCTTTCATTGCATTACTGAGAGGCCATACTGAAACCAAGCAATGATTTTCCTCTCAGATATTCCTCTCAGTGTCTCATCCTGAGCTAAATATCATAAAAAGTATAATATTTATTGACCCCTACAGTATAGATCAACAAGTACACATCTGTAAAGGCCTGCACAGGGCCATTATTTGGGTGAAAATCTCCATAGTGGTAATTTATTTGCGATCTAATCTCTATGAAGACAAAGATTTGCCTTTCAATCATCTAAAGCTGAAAGGCTTATCAGTGGAATGCAGGTTTCAGCAGGACATCAAGCAAATTCTCTGTTAATTCTTCTCAAACTGCAAGTTTATTTTTAGCAAAAAGACAGCATCCATGCACCGTGGCAAAGGCTCAGAAACAATTTGAAGATTAAATAGCAAGAGCAAGTTGAAAAGCAGAGAGAAGTGGCAAGAGTATGTACCCCTACTGAGAAGACAAGTTCTACTAAAGTCTGAGCTTCCTTTTTAAAAACTGTCAGCAGCATCTCTCAGCGTGCTTTTTAGACATAGATCATTAAGGCTTAAAACCAGAAAAATATTAAACACCTTACTAGCCCTCCATTGCTGAGGCTATAATCTCCACAACTAATCTGCTGAGTCTATTACTTCTACTGGAAATAGAGCTGCTCGGCTGTTCATTTCCCTAAACTGTTCATCTGCTGTCAGGCTAAATCTCTTGTGCAATATTTGAACCTTCCAGTTACTGTAACAGCAATTTTAGCTTTCAGAAGGCTTCCCCTTCCTCTTACAGACTGAAATTTGTTTTGCAATTCAGTTCATTTTATTTATAAATATTTAATTTTCATTTGCCTCCTTAAAATTTGTTCTGAGTGGATAGTAACATGAATTTATTATGAAGTGTATTTATCTTTCTGTATCTCATTAGTGCTCAAGAGTTCTGTTGACTCTAAGGATTCTGCTAAACAAACTTCTGGAGGCCAAATTAAAGTGCATGTAGGAAATTAAATGTAAATTTAGGATGCAGTTCTTCTTTTATGCCCCTCTGCAATCTTCCTCAAAACCATATGCCCCACAGGAATTCAGAAATGGCTTTAAGGTTGGTGATCTGAAGACAGGAGACATGGTCTGGATTAGTTTTAGCCCCTCTGCTCTGTATACAAACAGCACCATTTCCAGGAATAACCCAAAGTGTCAGTTTCAGGGGTTATAAACATGCACACAACATAAGAAAAAGGATTATAAAAAAGTCAGTTTTTAAAATGAAACAAAAAACTCCGAGTGAGGGCTTTTAGCTGTCACACAGTATTGCTTTATGCTAGTTGTTCCCCAATACTACTTTTTATCAGGTCTGCACACTGTTCATGTCTCTCTGAGACAGCAAACAAATCAGAAAGTTCAAATCAAATAAAGCTGCTTGAAAAAAAAAGGTGAAGAATGAAATGAAAAAGACACAAATAGTCGCAAGATCAAAAAGAACAAAAATGTGAGTGAAAAATAGCTGACAAAAAAAATAATGCCTATTTGTGCATCTCACCATGACAAGGGTTGATAACATTTTCAACATACCTTCAGTTCCACCAGTTAGCAAATATTCTGGTAACATAAATATCCTGAAAGCATGAGCCAGGAACAGCACAGCATAATTTCAATCTGGTTTGACTTAGGTTTTCATAGAAACAGGTCACAATTAATGGAATTTAATTTGTCATTTTAAAACCTTTATGATGCAACTGTCTTGGCTGGATATCAAAAGCTCTTTTCACTACTTCCCCACTACAGGGAAATTAGAAAGAAATTACTAATTGGGCAATTCCAAGCATATCTGCATACTTTTTCCCCTAAGACCAGCATCATAACTGCTTTATTGGTAAGTTCACAACGAGAATCAGGTTTTATCATTAATACTAAATTATTTGGGAGATAGAGAATAAAAAAGTATAGAGACAGTTAATTCAGATTTGAATTATGATGCCAGAAATTATTGCAATTGCAATAAACACCTTGGGTACAGTAACTGAGTTCATCAGTCTAAATGAAAATCATACGTTGCACTTAGTGTTGTTGGTTTAATGCAGGACACAGATTAAAAAAATTAAATTAACAGGGCAAACATTTAACAAAAGTATCAAAAGAATACATGCTTCTTACTCTGTCTCTGCATAGATAAAAGACAGATACTTTATGTTGGGGCTGAATGAAAAGGCATTGTGCCTTTCAATCAGTGGTAAGTATTTAGTCATAAGTACCTCTACTAATGCTCTCAAAATGTCATGGTGATCCATTTTCTTTAAAATGGAATGATTCTAATATCTGTGTGTCCTTCAGATAAAACAAATTGTATTTTTAAAAGTTCACATTGGTCTACTAAAATGGATACTGCAGTTCTCTCTATCACTAAAATACTCAATAATCTGCCATGCTGTTAGATATTTCAGACAGCTGAAGAGGTTTCTGGTTACGATTAAAAAGCGCTTGATAGCAGGTTTTTTAGTTTGTAAAACCTTAGGTATTGTTCTAACACATTCTCTTCTCATCCCAGACAAAACACAATGCTGAGAATTTCCAGTAAGGTCCTGCAAGAACAGACACACTTTTTCAAAATACTCAATTTTTTCAAAATATTCACTACAGCTGCCACTGTCATTTTAACTTCCTGAATAGGAACTGCTCCAAAAATTGACGTCTATAACATCATCTTTTGTATTAACAATTTCAAGACAGTAGAGTTTACAAATGTCACATATTTTATTACAGAAATTTCTGTAATACTCTGTTAAATGGAACTCTCTTAGCTACTGGAAGAGTCTTAAAAGCACACTATGTATTAGCAAAGCCTTGTGACAGTGAAAGCAAACTACCACAACCAATTTAGCTTTCTTGACTGGGTTCTGGTAAAAAACTTTAGCTTGCAGTAAAGTGCTAACTTTAACACCCACCACAACTTTGAAGACTGAAGGTGGTACTCTATGCTTAGTACTTGACAAGTAGAAATATATCAGAATCCATCTTGAAAATACAGTTATCATCCCAGTTCCTTCTGAACCAGCAATGAAACAGGGAGGGAAAAAGTGCCTTCTTTTCTTGATGGTCATACTTATTAAAGAAATAGAACAAAGTCCTATAAACTGCATAATCCCTAAACACTGGAAGAGATTAAATCACTGATAAAAATGTTATTAGTACAGACAATTTCTACCATTTATATCTTTATACATTTTTATAAAATACTGGATGAGCCATTTATCTCTCAAAAGGTGATTACCAACCACTATCCAGTAAAATAATCATCAAAAACTAGGATAGTAATTCAGATAAAATACATTGATTAGTTCCTGTAGGAAAAAAAAGTGAGCAGAAAGAGCATCGATACCATCATTGCCAAACATTAGTCAGTTGGTTAATACGGCATCAAAAGCACTCCAGTAAGGAAGTGATGAAAGCTAAAAACAACCTGCAGAAACCACAGGTAAGACAATCAGCTTTGATACATGGCACAGTGTATTTGAAGAAGCAGTTTTAGACATGGAATCCAGCAAAAAGGAACTGAGAGATTCTTGACAGAATAAACTGAAGCATGCATGGAAATGGAAAGCTGTGAAAGCGAAAGACACAAGGAGGAGGTTTGAGAGGTACATACAACACAAAAAGGAGCAAATCAGTGATATCAGCACAAGAGGCTGCACAGGGCTGTAAAAATACCTTACATTTTCAGCATGCACTGGCATTTATGGTTAGATCTGTATAGGTAGGATACCTCTGTAGAGGTAGGATTTAGACACTTAATTTCGTGCTTAAGTTCCAAAATTAGATACTCAGCATCATCCCTGTTAGTTAAACCTGCCTATCAGCACACTCAGCTGCTATTGCTCAAGAGAGCTGACATCTCTAGTACTATTTTAATTTTTACCAGTTTCACTTCTGTTCATATCTATGGATAGTTCCACATTCTGCTGCTTCCCCTAACTGTGGCATTCCAATCAAGGACATCCTCAGAAAACCAGGCTTAAGACAGACTGCAGGACCAATGACAAGCACTCCCTGGAGCTAGGGCTTAAAACTCATGTCTCTCTACTCCCAGATGTGTGAGCTAATCGGTAAACTGATCTTCCTTCGCACTCCAAATTAATATTTAATTATTCCACGCACAGCAAAACACCTTCAAGAGGAGACACTGCAACCATCCCACCTCAGTATTTTATAGCCAGGATACTTTCCTGGAAGATAGGAGATGCTGATTAGAGCTCCCTCAGGCAGAGAAAGGAACTGAATGCAAGCCTGATGCCTTTTAACTGCTGAGGTAGTGCATAGCACGCGTTGGGAGTGGCAGGCAAGCAACAGAGCAGTAAGAGTTTTTGAACAAAAAGGCCATATGGCTAATTTCAGGAAAGGGAGCCTGCCTTGAAGGACACCAGTCCCAGACAACGACACTGCTTAAGGCACTCCCCCTTTTCAAGATCCCTCCCAAGCAACTCTCTATTCAGCCTGTTGGGATTTGCCATGTAACTCACCTTTTCCTAGAGGCTTCCTAATCGTCTAACTTTAATGATGCAAATTCACAACCAAGCACCTGGGTACAGCAAACCTTGAAGCTGCAGCAATTTTTCTGCTTTTTTTTTTTTTGAGTGTAGTGCCCAGCAGCTTAGAGAAGAGATCAAGAAGCACAATGTCACTACCAGAGTGGGGAAATACCTTGATCACTTGGGGTCAGCACAATTCTGGGTGCACACAAGGCAATAGAGCGAGCAGCTCAGACTGAGAGCATTTACTGTAACCCAACAGAAAGTCATGAGGAAATGGAGTGAAGACCGCCTTTAGGATATTCAAATAATGAAGTTCCAAGAAAAAGAAGAGCACCTACAAAACAAGTTTTCTCCAACTCTGCTTCTCCACCTGCTCCCATTGTATTCCTCTCTTCCAACATTTACAGTCTTATCACCAAACCTCCCATATTTGTATGTCCCATCAGTTCTCTTTAAAGCTACCATCTCTACACAGCCCTTACAGATAATATTCCTTCTCTCATCACACTAATAAAATTAATATGATTAACCATTAATCACTAAAATAAAACATTCTCTCTGCCTGAATGTATAAAAAAATAGTTTAGATTATTGGTAAAACAGATTGTAATTTCTGACATACTGGGCATACTGGGTTAGATTCTGACTTGTGATATGAATCAGTACATTTCCAAGAAAAAATCTGATTTACATCACATGAGTATCTTGCTTGTCTAATTAATATGCATCAGGACATTCTGGAGGAATGCTCTCCATATGGCATACATGTCCATGAACTGAGTGATACATCACACACATTCCTTCGAGATCTGCCATGTCAGAGAGGGTGTCCCACAACACTACTATATTTGCACTTGCTCAGGTGGGTGAGGCTGAAGCATTACTGCAGTAAGCATATCACAGATTTACATGCAGGAAGAAATTACAAATGAGATGCCATAAACCTTTGAGATCTCCAGAGGCCCTTATCATCCAACAAGAAACATTGCTCCTTTGCATTCTTTTCCTTTTTCTTTTTCTTTCTTGTCAGCATGTCTCAAGGGGTCTCTCATACCACAGAAATACTTAAGATATCCTGGGTTATAATTTTCATTTTTCTGACATCATTCCCAGGATTCGGGAAATGAAAAAGCCAGTTTATCTACAAAAGGATGGGAAGGACACAGACACTTCATTTACCATACTAAAGCAAACAGTCCTAAAGTGCAATCCTTCAGGTGACACGGTTGCAAGCTTCAATCTTCATTCTTTCTTCCTCCTCAGATCAGATGAAAACTGAAGCCACTCCACTTCCTGAATCCAGAATCAGGTTCTTAAATAATTCTTTCAACTGAAAGAAGTAACACCACATTAAAAATAACTCACCTGTGAAGCACTGTGGAGACATTGTAAAGCATTGAAGTTTTCATGCTACCTAACCAGGAAAGAATCACATAGAGTTCCTTGAAAATGTTCAGACCTCAGCAACCAAGAGCCTTTCTAGAATTAATACCAGGCTCAGCAGCACTGCGCAAGATATCACAAGCCTGCAAGATCACAGGTAATTACTCACTGCAGTGCGATTTCAGCTGTCATCACAATACCAAAACTGTTACAGCTGCACACAGTAGCTGTAGCAACCCAATGTTTTTCAAGAGTACTTACAGTATCCAAATATCTCATGTGCATACACGTAAAATTCAGCTACAATTCGGCAATATACATACTGAAATTATATAGAAAAGAGCAAGGTGCCAAGACACATAAACCAAGGTTTATCTTGTGAAGTTAAAATTCCTGTTGACATGTGGAAGTTCAGGCTGTTGCAATCCAAAGGCATATTTGCAAGTCTAACATTTATAATTACACAAACATTCCCCCACCCTTAATGTCAAATGTACTGAATGCCTTTCCGACAGTGAGAGGCTTTCCAGCTGGTGAAGAAAACAGCATCAGGAATTCAATGTGTATATTATTTAAAACTATTATCTATCTACATTTCTAAAGAGAATGAAGTTCATTTTTGTTCTAGTCTGTAACTGTACTATAGCCAAATGCCAGAATAATGGATAAGATACATAAATTTAAGAAGTGCATAAGAATATTCACTTACAACCATCTCAAAAATATTACTAGGCTAATACATATCTTTATACTGTTGTTATGGAGTGCAGTGGTTCAAAGTTTACTTATGCCTATTTTAAAAATATTAATTGCTAACACAGACATTCCTCATCTGTATGACAAGCTTACACTCTCTATTAACCAGGCATTAGCACTTTGCAAACTGCTTACCAGTGAAACAACATAAAGTACAAACTAAATACCTTAAATCAACTACAAATGGGTCTCTCTCCTCCAAAGTTATTTCCACTTTGAAAGGCAGCAAAGTCTACAAGATTACAAGGGACTGGCAAGTAGCAAATCTGGCACTAACCTTTTGTATGACTTTGGAAAAGCTATCCTGGGTTCCCCCTCCTTCTTTTTTCTGTCTGGTGTTTAGAAAAAGGGATCCTGGATTGGTATTCAGGTCTGAAATCATCCCATGTTAGTAAAATAGCTTACCAAAGCACCTGCAATAAGAGATTAATTGCCTAGGCTTTTGTATAATTGGTAGAGAGTACGACGTGTCTTCTACTGATCCAGGCAAAAGTTCTCCTATATTCCTTTGATCATGTAGAATATTGGTTTAAAAAATAGAAGCAAGTTAACTGGTTATACCTGTGTTGCTCCAAAATAAGGAATTTAGACACATAATTCATCCTTGATATAGTTAGGGCTTTCTTACCCAATAAATAGAAAATTATAAATAGAAAACAATAACGTGTCATTTCTGAAAGGAAATTCAACACTTGAAAAGGGGAGGGAAAGTCTGTAACACAGAGGGATACAGCTAGATTTGAATTACATGCCTATCTGACTCAAACGTATTAACAAAAACAAAAAAAAAGAAAATACAAAAAATAGAAGTCCTGCACACCACAGGGAAAGCTCCAGGTGAAAGTAACACCAAGATCACTCAAGCTAGTCATGGAAGCATGGACATGATTGACACTGACCATATTCACAGGTTTCTTACAGGAATGCTCCTTGGTGATTTTTTTTTTAGAGCAAATTATACAGAAGTTTAAGATTAAAATATGCAGCATAGTGTTAACCATATTACACCTCTCACTAAGACAAACAGAAAGATAAATATTAGTATATTCTTTTTAGAAATCAGGCAAAAAGGCCAATATCCATGAGGAGCTGAAACGCTGCTTTGAAGGAAACAAATTCTGAGTAATAGGGCTCCATTGAAACGTGGCAACAGAACAACTGTGGATCTTCACATCTCTTCTGCTACCCTTTCATGTATTCAGTCATCACTGCCCTCACTCATGCTTTCTCGAGTTTCTGCTGCACCTCAGGACTGACAGTCACAAAAGCTTACTTCAGGACTGCTTCCTGATGACTGATTTAAAATAAAATAAAGTATCACAGAAGAGGAGACCATAGAAAGAGCATCCCCCAGTCAACACCCCCTACCACTGAGCAGAGCAGAGAGCAGCTGCAGGTGGGTACTAGCACAAACACCTGCAAACATATATTCTCCTCGCCATCAGCTGCTGCAGCAGTGGGTACCGTGGCAGAAAGAAGGGCTTTTAAGCAACAGTAAACAAGCCAAACACTCTTCAACTGGAGTGATTTATGTATTTGAAATAAAAAATGCTTCATGTTGTATCTACTTCACTAGCTGACAAATGAAAGTGAAGCAGCTCTTAGGCTGATATGCGACTGTTCTCAGCACAACAAACTGCAGTAATTCTTGAAGGGCAAATGAAGCCCTTGGTAGCAGGACAGAAATGGGACTACTGTTGAATTTGGCTGCCTTTTCCAGTCCCAGCCTAAGAACATATAGTAGCCTAACAGTATGTTTTAGTATTTGTTAATCTGATGAGGTCAGTCCGTTGAAGTTAATTTTTATTGCCTTATCTAAAACAAGAGGAAATGGGAATCATTAAGTTACCTTTCCCAGTCATTCCTCCAACACACCTAGCTTCCTAGAGGATAAACTACCCTCTGCTGGAATAACAGAGAATTTACAGGCAAGAAAACATTTCCTTGAAAACTTCTTATGAACCTTCTTAAAAGCATTCTGCTGCAAATACAGTTCGTCATTTGTTGCAGAATTACTAAAGCTGGAGCTTATTCCAGTGATTTTGCAGCCAGTGTCCTCTTAGTGAAAGATAACTGACTCACCTAATACATGAATCATTCCCACAAAATTAGCCTTTTTTTCAAGGAGCTTTAGTAGATTTTTCTAAGAACCAAGCTGCTGATTAACAGATAATATCCAGTAACTTGTTGGTTTGTATTATTTTTATTGATCCAGGAATCTTTCAGAATTCAATACTTAATGTGACATAATTAATCCCACACAAGAGTTAATCACATACAGTAGTTACACAGTGTACAAACCCTTTCTGAGTAACTGCAATAGCAAGCATTCAAAAACCAGAAAAAATCTTTCCCAAAGAGCCCAGGCTTAGCATTTATTCAGATGGTTCTTCCACCAGGTAACAAAAGAGCCATTGCACTTCACTACTTTTTAGTCCATCCTGACAGCTGGAAACACTTCAAGTCCAGCCCCACAGTGGGCAGGGTGGTACAAGAAGAAACTTCTATTAAACTTTCAGCTGATTTTAACTCACTATCCTTGAATTACATGCCCAAGCCAGCCCTCATACTGCAAAGGTAGCATAGAGACTCAGCACATACTTTAAAGGATTCTGCCCTCTTTCCAAAATGGTCCAGGTACCTTGATGGAAAAAAACAAATTTCACCTCAAAATTACTGACTGTCTTCTTGGACCACTTCACCAGGATAGAAAGAGAACACAATCTGTACATAGGCAGTATACTTTCCAGAGAAACTACAGTTTATTTTACGTGGAGGTGTTGAATAAAACAGCAAAGCCAAGTATGACGACAGAGAAAGGAATGCTACAAAACCACATCATGAGTTAAACCCCTTCCATGACTGTTAAACCAGCTGCAAAAATCACAGGTCCACTGATTTCACCCCAGGTGCCTTTGGTACACAGCTTTTAACACCTGATAAAAGTTTCAACTTTCAAACAGAAATGCACAGCTCTGGTTCTTTCTTCAAATCCACAGAATATGGGTGTATATCACACCCTGACAACACTATCACACCACCTGAAAAAAAATCCAAAATAACAACCATGAGAAAGCCTGCTACTTTGTTGAAATTTCTGGCACACACATACAGAATTACAGAATTACAGCCAGGATCTTTGGAAAGGGCCACAGAATTACAGCCAGGATCCTTGGAAAGGGTCTTCAGTCTTACAATCACTCATGAAAAATCTGCAGAACAGCTAGAAGGCAACAGGACCTGCCCCATAACTGCTTCCTGTGCAGTGCTGGGCTGCTTCTGCTTCCACCCCAGTTGTCGATCACTGTACCTCCTCACAACAAAATGAAACAGCACACAGCACCAGCCACAGAAAGTTTAAAAAAGACAAAAAATTCTGACTACTAATATTAACAAAGTATATTCTAAGGCCCCTGTACAACTAATCCAGCATATATTCTAAAATATTAGTTTACTTCAGTGAAGGTAACAGCTTGTACCCAAAAGGAATTTGACTTTTTTTTCATAACATAACATTTTTTTCTGCATAAGGTCTGGCTTAGCTGGCTACATGTAAGGCATCAGGTAATGCCTAAAACAGTCAAAATTATTTTAAGGGCTCTAAAAAAAGAAAATATGTTGTCAGCTATTTATCAGTACTCTTCTACGAACTTCCCATTTCTGCTGGTGGTGTCTGAAAGGCAAGTAAAAACTGCCAACTTAAAAATAAATAGATAGATAGATAGATAGATAGATAGATAAATAGATAAATAGATAGATAGATAGACAGATAGATAAATAAAACAGTATAAGCAACAGTTGAAGCATAAGCTTTTTTAACCTACACGGTTCCAAAGAAACAGATTGAAAAAATTAATTGAAGCATTTTAAGTATTTTAACAACTAATGCAGACTTCAAAACTGCTAAAATAGAATTGTGTACTAGCGCAGTGACAAATGTTAATACAGAGGAAAAACCCAGTGTACTACAAAGGTTAACAGCATCATTTAAATAGATAAAAAAAACCCCCCAAACCTCAGTAGCATGATTGACTAATATGGAACACATGACTGTGGAGTAAATTATAGACCTGTGCTACATACAGTGTCCTATGGGGGATCAGAGGTGCCCTGCATGCAGGGCACCACTGTATCACCTGGCAGTGGCATTCGCAGCTCCCTCCTAGAGCAGCATGCAACAAGAAGAGCAGGAATGGGACAGAACTGCTCTCACTCCACAAAAATTTCCCACCCTGGGAAAGCTCCCACTCATCAAGATGTTATCAAGAACAAAGGAAATGTGCCAGAAGGCCTAGTAATAATTTAAAAAAAAAATGCTAGTAATAATTTTAAAAAAGAACTAAACCAAACTGTTACCGTCTGTGATGATTTTATACAAAAGTATGAGGGCAGGAAAATATTCTACGTTTTAAAATATAAATTTTTTATCTACTTACAGTGCTACTTCTGTTGAAGTGATGTTACAGATTCCCCAATTCCTTTGAAACAGTTTTTCAGCTTACTCCTTGCATGATCTTTCTTTTCTAATTATTGATTTAAGACTGCTATGCAACATTTGGTTCAGTCTATCTCCATTGTCTATTAATAATGATTTTATTTTGGCATACAGACAGAGTTTACTCTAACAGTTGTTTTTTTTCCTGAAAAAACTTTATGTGTCAAAAGTATGACAGTGAAAATTAAGCAAAAAAGCAGCAATAAAGTTTTTCCATGGCCAAATTTTCCACGAAAGGAGAAAGGCTGACAAACTCTTAAGTCAATAATTTTACTGAACTCCAAATATGTAATGGGAGTTTAACATGCAAAATGTTTTTCAGACCTGCAGCATGCTCAGAGCAGTCCAAAACTTCCAAAATTGGCTGTATACACACTTCCACTCCCTGCTGAAGACATCACTCCTCTGGAAGTGGAGCTCATAGAACCACTGCCAGAAAATGCCCATCAATTCAAATGTTTACTTGGGCATTTTAGTATCAAAATCACAGTTACGAACAGCAGAAAGGCCTTTACATAGTTTATTTGGCTATGTTCCAGCTGCCCCTGAGAAATGCAGTAAGCTTTTGGAACCATCAGCTAGCTAAAGGAGATATAAGGGATATCATGTGGCAGCTGAGACATGCTGAATAAATATGCCATGGAAGAAAAAGTAAAAAAAAAAAAAACAAGAAGTCAAATATTTTAATTAAAATCTTTCACCAAGCTAGAAATATGACCACAGTTAGTTATACATCTCAACTGATCAAGCTATAGTAGTTGACGCATGTGTGTCACAATTAACCTTCTAAAAATTTTAACACTATCATCAGAAAAAGTTTGAGGCAATTAAGAGTAAATCCTAACTATTGTAACTGTCCTAATATTTCCTAATCTAGAATTTTTGAAATTAATTGTGATTTTTTTCCCATGTGTGATTCAAAGCTTTTATTTTTAACTTGTGATATTTTAACTTCTCACATAAGTGGTTTTCTCACAAACAGAAGTTCTTTAGTGGTTACTCAATGCTACAACGTGTGACATTTCTGATATGAGAGGATGACAAAACTCATGTTACAAGTGGAACTTCTTCATTTTTTTCAGTTCCACTTCAGTCCACAGTGTCTGCTTTGCTCTGAAGACTACGGATTTCACGTGATTATGCTTTTCATCTTGACTAGGAGTTCTATATATCAAAACCATTAGTTCATTGGGAAACTCCCAAAAGTTACTGTATTTTTCTAATAACTCTGAAAGCTAGACAATGGGTAGACACAGTAAGCTCACATCCCCAGAAACCCATCCCACACTTGTGTGCTCAATTTCTATCCTATTCTCTAATTAAAGAACTAACACTATTTCACAAAACTAATCTTACTATCCTTGCACTCAAAACTATACTTTTTGTATACTTTTCCTTTTTTAAAAAAAAAAAGTGCAGTTTCTTCTTTGATTTTCCTGACTTTCTGCATTTTTCAATTAGTTCTTCAAGTGTATCCACTATAAGACAGACCTTCTAGAACAAAAGATAGCATTCACTCTTTCACACACACTCTCATGTCTACAAACCCACAGAGGGGCCGGCACACCTTATGCTACAGACTGAACCTTCTCAAGACAGTCTGTTCTGAGATGGGCAAAATACTTCATAAGATGGGATGTGCAGATGAGGAAAGAAGTGGAAAAAAGGCAGCAACAAAGAAATCATTTCCTCTGCCTTTAGTCATGAAAAACGTTTGCACGGCTTCAGGGAAGCAAGGTAGTTCTTTTTCTATACTAGTAAATACTGCTGCATCTGTGTTAAATTAATCCCATATAATGGCCTCTAAAGCCAGAGCTGCAAAGCCTCAGTGTAGGAAAAAAGGACTGTTGAGAAAGCACGTGCAATTACACCTCTCAAATTCAGAGCTTGCCCTGCACCTGGGTCAGCTTCCCTGGAACAGTCAGAAGACTGTTTAAAAGATAAGAAAAACAACCTTTGTGCTGCACTTACTTTGTATATTATTTTGAAGAGCTTCTAATTTGCTTCTGATAACTAGGCAAGTTTAACTGATCATCCTCTACTCCCACGTGTACTCCTGCCTTTCTGACAGAATGACTTTCTAATTTTGCAAAAAATAAAGAGGCACCAGTACCAGCAAAATGTAAGGAAAATTGCTGTTTGTTTTCTCTGAGCAGACCAGATCACCACCACTGCTATAGTTTATCTCTGTAAGTGTTACTTAAAAATCAAGGTTTTTTCCTAAAACTGTATTTTTAGTTTTCAAAGCAGTTAGATAACAACACTAAAAAGCGGATCAAATAAAAAACAGGGGCTTTTTCTTCATTTCTGCCCACACAGTACTGAAAACTGAAACTCTTTGTTCTTTCCTACAGTAGAAACTTGTCCTCATATATTTTGTTCTGTCAGTACTTTTGTCATCAGTATATCATGATGTTATCATGACTTTACTGATAGCAAGTCCACAGGCATCATTTTCATAGGCTTGAAAGAAAAAAAAGAGAGGGAAGATGGTAATTAAGACTGACAAATAATAGACTTTTATAATACATTTTGCCTTTGTCCCAGAGAAGAGATTCTTATAAGGACATAAATGTTATGCTTTGGGACAGAGGTTTTATGTTCTTTATAACCACAAATATCACCAAATGTACAAGAAAGGGCAACAGACCAGCTGGATCTGGGTGTGAAATCCAGCATGACAATGTGAAGCTTCGTTCCTGAGCCAGAAACCACAGCACAGATCACTAGCACAGAAACACCCATGGGCATACTTGTGGTCGCAGGTCTTGTATGGACATTTCTGGACTAGGGACGACATCACCACCATCACCGCTTGGGTGAAAGCTGCACACAGGCACTGCATAAAGTGACCGCTGTGCTTCCACTAGCCCAGGTAAGACTGACTGTAATCGTAGGGTTTTGCCAACAAGTGTAACCCTACTTCCAATTCACACGTGATCGTCCCACAGTCAAGACCGAACAAGTTCTTGGAACAAACATACAAATGCATCCCTTGAACGTACACACACCCTTCCTGTGCTCGGTACCCACACTAACAGAGGCCAGAAACAGGCAGTACAACAGATCTTCCCTTTGGCAGCGGGACCCTCCGGTCATGCTGCCCTGATGCCAGAGCATCGGCTGCGGGCCGTGCCCTGCGGCGTCACCCCGCCGCGCCCCTCTCTGTGATCGCGGCCCGGCGGGGCGCGGGGGTGACACGGGCTCGGCCCGGCACACGGAGAGCGGGACCCCCTCCCCGGCTCCTACGCCGGAGCACGGCGGGCCGGGCAGCGACAGCCCAGCTCCGCGACCCCTTCGGTGCGAGCAGCCCGCGCTCCCGCTCGCCACGCCCGAGGGGCACACGGGGTCCGTGCCGCGGAGGCCGCGCCGCACGCACAGGTGCCCCCACCGCCCCCGGCGGCCGCCCGGCCCCCGCCCGCACCCGCCCGCGCAACCTGCCCTGCCCGGCGCGGCCAATGGGGCGAGAGGGCGGGGAGCAGCGGCGGAGCGGCCCGGGCCGCCCCCGCCCTCCGCGGCGAAACTCGGCGGGAGCGCCGCGGGGGCTGAGACGGCGCCCGCACTCGGCACGGCCCGCACCGCTCTGCGCAGCTCCGCACCGCCAGCCGGCGGCGGGGGATGAGCCGCGGCCACCGCGCTCCGGCACCTTCGCACGCCGCCCCCGGGGGCACCTGGAGCCGCCGCCCCAGCGCCGCGCTGAGCCCTCCGCGGCGTCGGTGCGAGAGGCGGTGAGGCGGTTCCGCTCGGCTCGGGCCGCCCCGATCCCCCTCCGGGCTGGGCGCGGAGCGCTGCGGCAGGAAGAGGCAGCCCCGGCTCCCCCGGCTGCGGTCGGTGGCTGACAGACGGCACCCCGGTTCGGCCCCATTTTAGGACTTTTTTTCTTTCTTTCTTTAATTGAAACACACCACATTTTTGTTTTGTTTTGGTTTTTTTTTTTTAATAACTTCTCGCCCATTTGAATTTTTACTTTCGCACCGTACAGCCGTCTCCCCTCACTGAGCTTTTCCTTTTCGGACCCGATCTTGCCGTCTCCCAACTCGCCGGCTGCAGCGTGGTTATCATGTCATTCGACCCCACCATCATGCCACCTGCGAACGGCTCCGCCAACGGGACTGCCAGCGGGGCCGAAGGCGGGAAGCCCCCCACCATCCCCACTGTCATGTTCATCTTCGGCGTGGTGGGCAACCTCATAGCCATCGTGGTGCTCTGCAAGTCCAGGAAGGAGCAGAAGGAGACCACTTTCTACACGCTGGTCTGTGGACTGGCAGTCACAGATCTCTTGGGGACCTGCCTGGTGAGTCCAGTCACAATTGCCACTTACCTGCAGAACCAATGGCCAGGAGGAGCTGCACTGTGTGAATACAGCTCCTTCATCCTCCTCTTCTTTGGGCTGTCTGGCCTCAGCATTATCTGTGCCATGTCTATAGAGAGGTACCTGGCCATCAACCATGCCTATTTCTACAACCATTACGTAGACAAGAAGCTGGCAGGGCTCACGCTCTTTGCCATCTACGCTTCCAACGTGCTGTTCTGCGCCCTCCCCAGCATGGGGCTCGGCAGATCTAAGTTGCAGTACCCTTACACTTGGTGTTTCATAGACTGGCGAACAAACGTGTCCACCCATGCAGCATATTCCTATATGTACGCGGGCTTCAGCTCCTTCCTGATCCTGGTGACCGTGATCTGCAACATCCTGGTGTGCGTGGCCCTCATTCGCATGCACCGACAGTTCATGCGACGCACGTCCTTGGGGACAGACACCACCTCCAGCCGTTTATCTGACTTTCGCAGACGCCGGAGTTTCCGTCGGATGGCTGGAGCAGAAATCCAGATGGTTATTCTGCTCATTGCCACTTCCCTGGTCGTGGTCATCTGCTCCATTCCTCTGGTGGTGAGTAACATCATGCAACCTTTCTTCTGTTCCATCACCCTTACTGCAGAGTCTTTTCTCCTCCTAGTCTGTGTTTGTCAAACAGATTCCTGTCGGAATAGGTGCTTATTTGTGGCACCTATAGTTGGTGTCACAAACTGTTGAAATAATTCAAAGGCTGTTAGCATACATGCATGGTAAGAGAAAGTTAGTAGATTTACATTTCCCCAAAAAGAAACCTGCTTATCCCAAGTCCTAGACTTCTTTGCTTAGTTAAAATAGAGCACCAAAAATTCTCAATAATTGTTCCACTGTTCAACTGGAATCCACGTAGCAAAGTCCTACTGAGAGCTAAACGCACTTTAAAGTTCACCTGCAAAATTAATTTGTGATAAGTGAAGTTTGGGTCTGGCCTGCATTTCTGGCTGTTTAGTGTGTTTTAAAAATGTGCATGCTGTTGCTGAAGGGTGCAACAGTCCCTGATGTGCAAAAGGAGGACAGGGTTGTGTTCACATGGCACTAGCAACATGCAGAGTTCTTCACAACCAAAACCTGTGCTAAGCTTCCACTCCTCAGGTATTCATGCACTATCTCTGGGCTAGATCCCACACAGGCATCCTTCCAGAAGATCCCCACACAGTGGGAGGAGTGAACTCAGTGGAACCACCTGTCAGTGTGCTGCTCATTGAAATGAGCGTTAGAGGAATCTGGCCCACATAAACCTTGAGATCATGCTGAAATGTCAAACAACATTACAACTAACCATTTGCTAATTTTCTGAAATGGCTGATACAATTAGTGTCATTGAACTGAACACACAGGATCCACTTTTTTCTGTTCTCCACCTTCTCCTCAGGAAAGACAAAAAAACCCCAGATCCACCAGCTAGAGGCTCAGTTCTTGCTTCCAACTGCCATAATAAAGCTTGTCAAAATCGTGTTCTACTCTGGCTCAGAGACATTAAACAAATAGTTGGCTTGCCTTATTTGCCATCTTCCAAAACACAGTGTAGGGACTCAAGCAGTGGCTGTCAGACAGAAGGTGCTTTTAGAAGGACTTTTTTAAGGAGGTTTCTTGTCAGTAGGATGATCCCTCTGTCATAGAGAGGGAGTGCAATGTATGTCAAATAGATCTGGCCAGCTGGAGAGGCAGGTGTATATCCCCGTAAGGAAGTTTAGAGAAGTGCATGTGAACAGGACTCAGCTGTCAGTGAGTCTGTCCCCCTCCACTCAGAGGAGCTGTAATCACAAGGGTTGGGCCAGAGCTGCCACATTACTGACATAAACGGGAGCTAGTGAAGTGTGGCTGTGCTGCAGCACCAGGGTCCCTGCTTTCGGCGTTGTCACTTTGTGTGGTGCCGAGGCACGACCGAGCACGGTGCCGTGCGTTCATTGCCTGACATCCGAAGGAGGTCGAGAGGTGCTGTCTAAGCTGCCCACAGGGTGTCCCCGGGAGGAGCACATGCCTTAGACAGAAGAACTGTGCCAGCCTGCCCTGCAGTCCAGCTCCAGAAACGGCAGGGGTAAGCTGACTTGTTGCACCGGGATGCACCAGGTGGCCAAAACCCCGACAAGTACTGAGGGATGACAGTACTCGATTTGATTAATCTAGTATCAGAACAGCTACTTCACAAAAGAACATTGCATTTTCAAAAGAGATGCTGGTAAATGTAGAGAACGGGTTCTCTAAATTAAATACAGTGTCATGATGTGATGGACTTAAGCAGCTTCAGAAAACAAGCCAAGCTTTATCCTGTAGCAGAGCAGCTAGAGGAATGCTGAGAAGTCTGAGTGTGAAAGCAAAATGAAATAGTTTATATCCATTTGAACCTAGGCAGTCTTTTACCTAATATTTAAAAAAACAGGCGGGGGGGAGGAAACCAAGAGGGAGGGTTTACCAGCAAGGGAACTGGATTGTTGAGAGTTAAAATTAATGAACCTGGGTGGGGCAAAAGGTTTATTATTTAAACAGTAGCTAGTGAAAAACTTGCATATGGCAGAAATATGTGAAGGTGCAGGTGATAAAGTTGTACAGCTCTCCCAGAACTTGATTTCACTTCATACAAAGGCAGAGTGTTACCTTGGGAATGTTCACATAAGTTAGCTTTTACCTCCTAAAGCAGTACATATTTTCTCTATCTAAAATGATGTAAGAGACTCTCAGTTCATTTAGATGGATGACTAAAAATAAAAGGAACTTTTTCTAAAAAAACAAACCCAAATGACCACTTATATATACATCATCACAGTGTGCAGTGTGGTTAAATTTCTTCATTGTTAAGTAGCTTTTTAAAGTCTTCTGCCTCCCTCTGTGGGAGTGAGCCACAGCCACATTTGCTGCTTTGTACCATGATGAACTGCCATGTATGATGCTGTGTTAAGCCCTCTGGATGCATCAACACTGAGATTAAGAATGAGGAAACTCAGAGAAGTGACACCTTTATGCTATAAATCCCTAGAAAGAGCCACTAGCAGAAGTAGATAGATTACTAATACATAGACTTACATTTTCATGACTCGGAGGAGTTTTAGGGAGTCCTCACCGAGTGAGGCACTCACCTATAACAGGTCAGCCTAGCAGTCATCAAGAACCATAAAAGTGGTGAGGTGGTGGTGCCAGCAAGATTCAGACACATGAAGCAGGCTCAGGGGCTGCTGTGTGACTGAAGTTTTCTTTTGATGAGCTGACTTCACACTGATGATTTCAGATCAATAAACCATCACTTAAAGAAAAGCAACTTCTGAAAGAGACACAAACCTCTAACATTTTAGAACAAACACTTCCATAAGATAATAAGATATCAGATGGAGTCAGTTCAACAGGATCCACTTAAAATTTGACAGAAAAAATTTCAAGACTTGAAATATTAAACAGCTCTGAAATAAGTGAGTCACAGATAACAGCAGTTTTTAATAATGAGATGCTTCAGCACATGATTTACAAGAAGGGTTGTTTAGAGTTTTAGTGGTTATTCATAAAATCAGCAAAATTTTAAAGTAGCAAGTGGTGTAACAAAATTAATGGAGGCTATGCAAAATCCTGAATGAACTTGACAGAACAGAACTGAAAGCTGGTCAAATATATCAAGGAAAGAAAAGGTTAAAACCGTGAAAGGAAACTTTTTATATACACTGGTGTGTTCTCAAGGTGCAGAAAACAGTGTGAAAGACATGAATCTGAAAATTGTTTAAAAACTAAGTAAGAAAAATACATAACTTACGTGCTGACTTTTGTCTCTACTCCATGTGGGTTATGTCATCTCTTAAAATATTTGGGGTTTTTTAGAAATTAGAATTTCATAGTGTAAAATGTAGGGAATAAATTATGTGAGGAGGGATTTTGTCAAGACAAGAATAGAAATTTTATCCGGCCTTTCTAAAATCACCAAGCTGTTTCAAGAGTAAATAGGCACACATTACTCAAAGTCTGTAATTGACTCCAGCAGTCTGTCAGATACTCTTACAAATTTAAACTGTGTGATCTTTTTCACTTTGTGACCACTGAACATTGTTGTTAAATTATGGTAATGTTTCAGGGCGTACATCTCGTTGATTGCATGAAATGATCAGGAGTTTCTAACTTGATGTTTAATTGATCTAAAATTGGATTTTCTATCAGCTTGGTTGGTTTCAACTTTTTAATATCAGGGACTGTCCACAGCCAACTGCAAGGTGTCAGACAGGACTTTTTGGCAGTGGAGTAGTCACCAAGCAGACAGTAAGACCTTGAAGGGCAAAGGTTTTTGGCTTGTGGAGCTGAAAAACTTGTTCCTGCTTACTACCATATGTTTTTTAAATTTATCATATCAGCATGTGGGGAGATTTTGAGGGCAGGTGGAAGCTGTGGTAAAAATTACAAGTGTGAATGTAACTGTAAAAGTCAGTTTATAATGCTTCACAGGATTAGAAATCATGACTTGCATCTGTAGTTGGTAAAAAGGAAAGCACAAACAGCACAAGGACTCTGATCCTACAAGTACCTGTCTTGAGCATAAACTTGACGTACCTTAGAGCTGTGTACTACTTAATTGCAAATAAACTGCTAGTATTTTTAAGATATATTGTCTGGATTCTACAACTGCAGATCTAACATATAAACTCTATTTTTTAGAGATCCAAATTGTTCTAGTTTGTTTGCTTCTTTAATTAGGATTTCAAATTGCCCAAATCCAAGCATCGGATTAGATAACTAATTTAGTAGTGGATTCCACTTGGCACTTGCTTAGAAGATGACAGGCAATATCTTTTATCGTGTTACCTCCTGCAGCAGAGGACTTGTAGCTGAAACAGGGTACATCTCTTGCCGTTATTTTAAGTGATATGTTACTAAAGGTTGTTTCACCAGTAAGTAAAGAAGTAACTTAGATTCCTACATGGATAAATTTTTACCCTGTTGTGATTAATGTAAGCTAGCAATCAGTCTGAATTGATAAATTCTGACAATCTGGGGAGCTTTTCTATGGGACTCTTCTGGGAAGTAGAAACAGTTTTGTACAGTTTTCACTGACTAGGTCCACTCTGTGAATCGTTAACTTCTACATGCTGCATAGCTGTCAAAAGGAAGTAAAGCACGCAGGGATAGCATAAAACAGGCTGTGCTGTGTACCATTAGCAATAGTCCTTTTCAGCTATTCTTTTCAGCCACAGAGTGAACTTGGAGACATTTTCGCCTTTCTGTAAAGTCTGGCAGGTAGCAGAAGGAGGTGGAATAGGTACCTCAATTTCACGTGCTGCTTATCAAAAGAACAATCCGACTATTAAATCACTGACGTGTAACTATAGCTCTGAGTTTAAAAAAAAAAAAAAAAAAAAAGGCAAGCCAGGTCTCCAAGTTGAACTGTGTATTTCTTCAGCTGTCTTCAAAGTGTGCCTTGTGTGGTCTGGGTGTCTTTGTTACACACATCATACATATACCCATGTATATATTGCACATATACACATACATATGGTACATATATACACGTAGACATTATACGTGTCTACACATTACACATATGTATACATATCTATTATACATACGTACACATACACCTTAAACATATATACACATTATACACTTACACACGTACATATTGCACATATACACATACATGTGGTACATATATACACGCTATACACGTACACACATACATATGTACACCTTAAACACATATACACGTTATACATACACACATATTACACATAGATCCCCACCCACCGCGGGGCAGCCACGCCATCTAGCGCCGTGCCCAGGAGCAGCAATTTATTGATCAATCATTTATTTAGGAATCCTTTATTTACATAGCATAAATGGGGAAAGTTGCTTACAGAACAAGCCATCAAAATTATAAATAAAATAGTAAAATTAAAATCTTATAAATAAACTTACAATGAAATTATTTTTAAATAAAATTAATAATTATTAATTTATGTCTAAAGTAGTTAAAAATAAAGCAAAATATTAAAGGAAAGATTCTTAACAAATTTTTTTTTAAAAAGCCATAGAAATAAGTTCATCATCCGTAGGAATACTCTTTGAAGCACCTGAATGGCATGTTTGGCCTAACAGATAAATACGGCCAAGAAATTAGTAGTCAGAAAAACATCTAGGAAAGTTACTGTGGATAAAACTGGCATCACTATATTGCTTTATAAATTCAAGATTTTCCCATATCTTGAGTTCACTAGGTTACCCATAAACCTAGAGAAAAGTACTGAGAAAGAAAATACAGTCAATCATCAATTTGACAGACTGAGAGAGACTGCGGGCACAGGGCTTCCACAGAGGGACTCTGCATTATACTAAACATATCATTGATAGTTTTGGAGAACATTCCATCTCTGAATACTGAGGAGGTTGAATGCCACCACACTGCCCTCCTGCAAGAAAATTTCTCAAGAGTTGTTATATTTTTCACCAGACTTGGAAGGCTTCACATGCAGAACTTCTAAAAATAGGACTTATGAGGGCTGTCCTAATTTGGCTCATATATTTAAATGCTTGCTTGCCTCCATGTCTGTAACCTCACAGCTAGGCAGGCCTTGATTCATTTCAGGAGCTAAGGATGAGATTCTAAAAACGTCTTAATTTTGCTACTAGATTTTTACTGTATTAGATAAAAATGTAATTAAGGGATCTATTTTGACTTACCTTAAGGAATCTGAAGAAAATAGAATCTTCCATGATCCACTTTTCAGTGGCTTTCCTAAGCCTTTCTCTAACTGGACACTGCTTAGGTCTTGCAAAAATGCAGAAGAGCTATTTGAGACTAATCAACACAACAAACTCCTGTGATGCCGTTGTGGCACTGGAAAGATGATATCCAAGAATTGGACTGTGCCTCACTCACAGTAGCATTTACAAAACTGGCTTCTAAACAAGGAGAGAGACCAGCTGAAAAATAAACTAAAAGAATAAGCTGAATACATTTCTGTGAAGAAGACAGGGCCTTTCAGTTTTAAATATTATGCAGGATAAATCACTAATTAAATAGTCACTTCACACATCACCTTTGACATGTTAAACTCTTGGCCACTTCATTAGTATTTTTGTAAGTAAAACCAAATTGCTGGCTCATATAGGAGAACAGAGTACTCTAGTCCAGTGCTGAAATAATCTCATTATCTTGGCCTGTTAAAAATCTCCTAGCTGGGCAACCTATCTTTTTGGGTTTTTTCCCCCTTTTTCTTTTTTTTTTACCCTTCTGTTTTTCTAAACCATGCTGCAGCAAGCAAACATTTGCGGTTATATAAACAGTTCCAGTAAGGACAGGTGCCAGGAAAATACATTTCTAAACTTGGGAATCGACAACTCTGGACTTGCTTACAGAGTCTCATGTACTTGGATCATCATGTGTGTTTCATTTCATTTCTAAGTGATTATTAGACTTTTGCTAGAGGAACTGATCAGGTCTCCCCAGTCAGTTACCTCTTTGCAGGTTGCATGAGAATTGAGATATACCAAGGAAGCAGGATACAGGTCTATATCTTTGTTCTTGGGAATTTTCAAAGACAACAGCCAAAACTTGGAGGTTCAGGAATTAATAATGAGGTAAAAGAGAGAGAAAAAAGCCAGTCATTTTCTACATGTAACAAAGGTGTTACAATTTTCATCTGATTTTTTTTTCTGTTTCCAAAAATGAATTAATGGCTGCCAATCTGAGATGCCTAACTTTGCCAGCCTCCTCTTCTCTCGTAGCTTACATCTGCAAATCTAGATCTCTGTTTTAAAGTGCAAGCTTTTCTCTCCTGATGCAATTTTGTAATCGTGTCTTTCTTTTCCTCCATCTCCTTGGGTAGGTCCGTGTCTTCGTGAACCAGCTGTACCGGCCGGTGTCGGTGCAAGATATCAAGCAAAACCCTGACCTGCAAGCCATCCGCATTGCCTCGGTGAACCCCATCTTGGATCCGTGGATCTACATCCTCCTCCGCAAGACTGTGCTCAGCAAAGCCATCGAGAAGATCAAATGCCTCTTCTGCCGCATTGGAGGGGCTCGGAGGCAGCACTCGGGGGGCAACTTCAACTGCGTGGATGGGCGTAGGACCTCCTCTGCCATGTCCAGTCAGTCACCCTCCTTCATCTCCCGCGAGCTGAGGGAGATCAGCAGCACCTCCCAAACGCTGCTGTACCCTCCGGAGCTGAGCGAGAGCAGTGTCGGGGGCCGTGTGCTGCTCCCAGGCCCCAGCGCCAGCCCGGCGCAGTCCGACACCACGTCAGTACGGACA
The DNA here is from genome assembly GCF_041296385.1 of Aphelocoma coerulescens. NCBI lineage: Eukaryota > Metazoa > Chordata > Aves > Passeriformes > Corvidae > Aphelocoma > Aphelocoma coerulescens. The sequence goes on from NW_027184085.1 coordinate 14,166,829, forward strand.
CTGCGGAGCTCCGACACCTCGGACTCCTCACAGGGACAGGACTCCGAGAGCGCCTTCCTGGTGAACGAGATCAGCTCTGGTGGCAGGGCCAGCTCTGCATCCAAGAGTGGCCCTCTCCAGGTCACCTTCCCCACAGAGACATTGAATTTGTCAGAAAAGTGCATATAGATAGCCATAAAAGGCATCAACCCTGGGGATACTTCCTGGTACATTGGAAAAACTGGTGCAATAGATAGGTGTTCTGCCTATTAATGGGAAGAGGGGTTCAGCTGTGCTTCAAAGGGCTATTTTTCTCTCGCTGTGATGGGTACATTTCCTTTAGACTACTGAGGACTGTGTGGAACAGACATCGCACTTGGGCCCTGCCATCAGAAATGGTACAGAGCAGGTCTGATGGGACTGGAAAGATGAACTGCCTTGTCTTCTTGTGGGACACAGGAGAGCTACTGCGTCTCTGGAAATAGAAAGACCCCATCACTTGCTTTCTTCTTTTTTTCTTTCCCTTTCCCAGTCTGGTAGAATTGTTTTTGCTCCCTCCCTGTGGCTGCTCAGCTATCAAGAGTTTAAGCTTCTGGTATTAGAGGTGAGTATGAGGCAGCTGCTAGGAACTGGACACAGCTACTCTGAGAGCTGCCTGCAGTAGGATTTTAAAGTGTCTCACTAAAGCATGAAAATGTGAATTTTTATCATTGTATATATATCAGGATTGAAAATATTTAAAAGTGTATTCTTCTCTATGAGAAGGTTTGTTATTAATACAAGGTATATAGAAATGATTGCCGGCCTTCTCTTCCCTCAGTATTTCCTGCTGATAAGGCATTCTTGGCTTAGATTTGTTGTCCATGCTAGATTCACAGCTGATGAGGTAATTCTTGAGCTGAGAATACATAAGCACTTTCTGAGTGAAATGGGAATATATGCCTTTTAAAGAGAGAAAAAGAAAACACATCCTTTCAGTTAAGAATAATAGTTTTCAGTATATGTATATACTAAAAAATCAGATTTTATTTATGTTCTGAGAATGTTTTTCTGTGTAACACATGTGCGCCTCTCCGAGTACTTTGGCCCACAGCCTGCACACCTTAGGCACACACTTAACATTGCCCACCAGAGTGGTCCCTCTGCTGCCAGGGAGACTCCTTACATGTAAAGTTAAGGACATATAGAAGTGCTTTCAATATCAGGGCCTAAAACTTTCAACTCCTGGTTAATAGTCTTAATATTCACTTTAGTTAAAGCATCACCGATGTAATAAAGTTATTTTTTCATAACATTTATCATTTTACTTTAAATAGTAAATAGAATTTTATGACTGTGTAATCTGATACTCCATCAAATAAATGTATGAAACCATGGAAGCAGAATCTTCATTTAAAGTATAGATTATATAGAACTATATCTCAGTCTTGAACACCTTGAAAAGCATTTGTTGCTAGAGTTCTAATGACAAACACATCACCAAAACCAGCTGTTAACCACTGACAAAAAGGAGTTTTGTGTTTTGTGTTGTAAGGGTTAGATCTTGTTCCAGAAATACTGTGTATCAAAATAATTCTGTAGAGATATTTGGGGGATGTTTTGTCAAATACTAAGCATGTTATGCTGCTTAAAGTGTTTTCATATGAATGCTACATTGTAATGAAAATCTTGAGCCTTATGTTGATATGTTTAAGCAGTTGTACCGACCAAAGTAATTTTGGGGATCACAATTAAATGGAAATGTTCTGCTTGATCTCAGATGTCTACATGAGTCTGCCATTCAGTGCCAACTCCTCGCCTTAACAAGCCTCCCATCTTGGAATGCTTTCCACTCAGCTACTGCCAAAACATACTTTGTCCTGTAAGTTTCCGAAACACCACAGCATGATCACCATCAGCAAGAAGCAGCTGTCTTCAAAACTGTCCCCAAGAGCACTGACACAGAGCCACAAAAATTCTTTATTTTACCATATTCCTTTAACAGGGGAGCAGTAGAGCTTATTTGCCTTGATACATACAGAAAGTGAAGTTAAATCTCTACACAAATATTTGCAGCAGCAGCCGCTTTTCACCAGTTAAGCTGGAGAACAGTATTACTCAAGCTCCCACTGCAGCTACAGATAAAGATCTGCCTGAATTCCTTGCAATTAAACCACCTAACTATGGCCTGTTGCTTACCAGTGACCAACAAATAGAACAGACTCACCATACTTCCCAAAACAGGAAACAGCACCTGGCAGAGCAGGAAGGTAGGATTGCCAGCAGCAGGTAACACCACATGTACCAATATGGGACCAAACCTCTGCAGCTGGCCCAGAGCAGCACACCAATTACTGGTACTGTATGCAATGACAGAATTAATTATATACAGTGTGTATTTAAATAATTGCTTTCTATTTTTAAAATTATTTCATTAATATGCTTTTATTACTCTTTACCATCATTACTGATGAGAAATACATGTGGTCTGAAAGAGCTTTAAGCAAGAATAGACCATCTTAAGTAGCTTCCCTTAGCAAACACGTATGATAAGCCAGAGGTGTTCTTCCTGCCTCCAGCATTCACAACGTGTCAGTAGTGGACTCACAGACCATATAATCAACATGAACTCCCTCGCTAATGAACTCACGATTCCCAAACAGCCCACAATGTCTTCTGAGCAATACTGGAATTGCCTGCCACAGCTCCATGGCAGTGCACAAAGGCAAAATAAGAGTGCTTCTGCTGTCTATTTGCAAACACACGAGTGTTCAGGAGCAGTTGGGCTGAAGGACTGGGCAAGTGTGCTTTTTTTTTGGGTGACAGTAATATCACATCTCCCTCACCTACCCCATGGTCCTGCTCAGGTTTAGCACCTTCCTCCAATGCTGACCACAAACACATTACTGAACTACATTCCTTGGCCTCCCTGAGCGTAACAAGTCTCCTAAAATAAGGCTACAAGTTTGAAGAGTCTAATTTGCACATGGAGGTTAAAAGGTTATTTTCTTGCTAAGTATTTTGAGTAGTTTCCATATATACAAAAGGGCTTCCTTTCTCACACATTAATATATCCCCTATATTCCCAACCCCCAGAGATCCATATCCCCTCAGAATGGCCTTTCATCTGGCCTTTCAGAATGGCCTTTCCCAACCCCCAGAGATCCATATCCCCTCAGAATGGCCTTCCACATCCACCTTCCCTAGTTCTCTGTGTTCACAGAAATTTACTGATTCAAAAATTTCTCATACCAAACTTGCATCTCTCAAACTCCATCCCACCCTGCCAGTCCTGTGACTGGCAGTCCCTCACCCTCACTTCCAGCAGTCTGTCCTGCCCACACACGCCAGATCACCTTTCCACCAGACACTGCCAGACCTCCGACCCCACAACCACACCCTGAGCCCCAGCCCTAACTCAATTCAAGCCCCTGTCCTGTGGCAGGGCTTGGAGGATCCACCCACCACAGGCAGGATGAGAACCAGTATCTACACCAGACAGTGGTTTCTGTGAAGATCTGTGGATTAGTTTGAATCTCTGATCCATGGTAAGTTAGCCTTATGAACGGTTTAGGGTGTGGGATGTACTGTCAGAGGACTTGGCTGTTTTAATTCAGGCTCACACATTCCTGCTGTTGGGAACACCCGTGCTGCCTGCCCCAAACTAGCACTACAGGCCCAGTGCCAATGCACAAACAGGATCAGTGTAATCTGCTATCTTCAAGTGGCACAGCCAGCATCCTAAGTCAGGAAGCTTTTGAGTTTTTATTTCTGCTGCTAGACACAATGGCAAACCTGTTCCAGTTAAGGCAGATTTCTATTAGAGCTACCAAATACCACTAGGCCTTTGCACTCCAGGCCTTGTTCTAGACCTGCCAGCTTTACAGACCTAAGAAACCCACTGAAGTCTGAATCTCCTGCTTTGTGAAACCAAAGGCAGCTTGATCCCCGTATCTTATCTTTCCCTTTGATCATTTATCCTTTACAACTCTCCCAGCTCCTAGCCTTGTGGCTCTTAGGAAATCAGCCCTCAAAGCCAGGCAGCACTCTGGCAGGATTCAGCAGTCATCCATGCCCACCAGCTCTTCCTGCTGCTGAATCATCCCCTCTGGAGATACCGCAGCCCAAGGACTCCAGCACATCTGAGAACACCACCTTAACAAGACAGTGAACTACAATAAACGCGTGGTTCCTGCAACCTGCCAACAAACCAAGCCCACATGCTTCTGCTTTCCTGTGCCCCAGTCCTAACTACAGTCATTATAGTTTGATAGCTATTCTATGAACTCAAAATTAATTAAGATAGCACCTCAACACTAGTATTTTACCTCCTTTCCCTTGGTTTTAGGATTGGGAGGGAACTTACCTTGTGTGGGCAAACAAGTTTCCAGTGCTACCTCTCTGATCTTGATCTCTAAAACCAACAGATACTCAGACAACTTCATACAGCTTTGAGGATAAGAAGAGTAAACTGCTCCACTTGCTTTTTATCCTTCTCCGTGACTACTTTTAAAATCCAGTATCTTATGGCATTATCAAGTAAGAGTCACTGTTGTCTTATCTGATCCATATTTTTTTTACCCTCTAGTATTTTTAGAAAGGATTTATTTCTCTCTCAGTACATTTAAGCTTTTTAAAGATACTTATCTCCATCTATGAGAGTGGAAGTCACATGCTCTGTTTCAGCATTTGAGGTTAACTGCCAGTCAGTCACCTTGAGCTTCCTTTGTAGTCAAGGGAAATAATTAGGCACCTTGGCAGGCTGATTCAGCTCATTCTAAGATACCTATCTAGCACAAGACATATAAATGGCCCTGTGAGGCTTTGTATTTCTTTCCACTGGATATAAAGGGACTCAAAGGGAAAAGAATATATTTAAATGTTTAACTGTAGACTTTTAAATCAAGGAAGATTAATCCACCTGACCCACTGTTGTTCTTGAGCTTTCCTCTTGAATGGCATTGCAACATTTAAGCATTTTAATATGTGATTTATATGGAAGGCAAATACATGAAAGCTACTGCAGTCACTACCACTAATGATAATGAAGAACAATAAAAATGATTTCCTAGTGTCAAAGGGGAGGTGTATTTCACTAATAACCTATTTTGGATAACATCTCCTTTTGTTCTATCTCATGAGGATATCCCTGAAAGGTTTAAAAGCTCTGAGCATCACCTCTTATTAAATATTTTTCCCCGAGATGTCTTCTTTTCTTTTTTACTGTAACACATTAACTTGTTCACCACAGACAAAAGCAAAAATGAGGAACATTCCAGAATGGGAAATAATAACTTATTTTTGTTATAACCCAAAGAATAAACAAGCATCACTAAGCAGCAAAGAAGTCAGTATTTTATTCAAACCAATCCAGAAAATTCCTTACATGCAAAACATGGCATGCTGTACAAAAAACAATGCTGAAATCATCAGTATTGGAACTTCTCCCCAGTTTGAGAAGAGTGTCACAAGAACTTAACTGCTTTACAGAACACTACAGTTCTGACAATACCAGGAATTCACAACCTGATCTAATCAGAAGGAAAACACATTAGTACACGGGATGGAAACCACCACCCCTGGAGCCCAGCACAGCCTGATGGTGCAGATGTGCAGCCCTCCAGCAGTTTGGCCCTGCAGTGCTGAAGTCAGTAGGAACTTTGTGAATCACTTCAGAGGAAAGAGATTCTGTGATAACATGGGCCTCCGAGGAGGGCAGCAGTCCTTCCTGTATGAGTAAAGACAGAACACTGACGCAGGTACAAAGAGCAGAGAAAGAAAAGATGAGGTGGATACAGCCGAGCTCCTTTAAAAAGAAACATACCCTAGAGCATCTCACACATTTCCTTTTCCAGACAGAGAAGATCTCTTGTCTGAAGAAATCTTTCCAAACCTCTCTCATGCTAACTCTTCCTATGGCTGACTAGATTGTATTGATAGGAGAAATAAGATTAGGAAATCTTTCAACTCTAACAATTTAAACTATCAAACCATATCTTAATCAGGTGCCTATCCAGCATTTAAAATCCTTAATGAAGAAATAAAAATGGAGCATGATGATGTTTTACAATTCTTAATATACTTAGGTCACTGTAGTTATAATTATTTTGAACATTCAGAGGATAGCAAAAGGTGTGATTTTTGTGAACGTGTGTTCATGCAAGCACAGATCTAAAAATTCTCACACACAAAAAAACATTCATGGAGAATCTTGGAAAACATTGAACCCTTAGTACAACAAGGCAATTAAGTCTTTAAGAAAGATAATTAATTTTTTTTTAAAATTGGATGTATCCTTTTAAACAAAGATATTCTGGTATCAGAAAAACAGAAAGTATGATTTGAGACAGTTTTTCTGCAATGCACTTTCCACTGCAAAAAACACTATACTTCTCAAGCAACATTTTCTTTTAAAATGAGTTTTGAAATTAGAAATCAGATTTGAAAAGTGCAAAGATTACTGATTTCAGAAGTTTCACTTGTCTACAAAACTCTCTATTATCATACAAAACATTATCAAAATCAAGTAAAAATTATATGCTCTCAAACTGAATTCTTCAAGAATTCCTCAGCTGACCATTTCTTCCAGTACAGTTAGGATGTGACCATCTCTACCTTGTCTCCAAGACAATGAAAGGAGAACAGTCTCAGCACAGAGCACATCAAAGAAACAGCCTGATTTCATTTCTCTGACCTGCCTGTGCGACAAACCAATTGCCACCTTCCCCTGAAGAAAAACGAACATTAAAAAAATCTCCTACAGTATGCTTCAGTACCCACCAGGGCATCCAAAATCCAAAAAGGATAAAAAGGGTGACTCCAGCAGTGCTATCCTGAAAAACTAAGGACATACTTTTAATAGCAGGTCATAAGAATTAGGAAAAGTAAACTGACTTCCTTTATCAGATTAGCCTCACTAGGAAAGAAAAGCCCTGAATACAATACAATTCAGCCATATCTATTTCCTACTCCCACCATTCTAGTTTTGGTGATCTCTGCAGCACAGCACTCGCGATAAGGAAAGGCCAGTTTCAGTCATAACCTGAAGTGCTCTTTCTTCTGGTGAAACTAAGCATTCAGGGCCTTGTTTGGTATAGCATTTCCTTTCATCTAATCAAAAAGTGTTTAACACATTCACTGATGAAAGCAAGATAAAGGTTTCTGCTTGATTTGGCTACAAATCAGATCTGTCACACACACACAAAATAGTAATCCATCTCTGCTTCATAGGACACTTTCTCATAGAACAAGTAATCTTAATGAAAGCAAAGACTGTCAATAACAGAAAACAGTTCACACTTTTACTGGAAGAAAAATAATGTTAATTAATAGTGATTGCAATAATTTTTACTAGTTCCTATTTCTTTTTGTGCTGGTTTTGGCTGGGATAGAGTTAATTTTCTTCAGAGTGGCAAGCAGGGGGCTAGGTGTTGATTTTGTGCTGGAAACAGTGTTGATAGCACACAGTTGTTTTCATTATTGCTGAGAAGTGCTTCCGCAGGGTCGAGACCTTTTCCTGCTCCTCATCCCACCCCACCAGTGAGAAGGTTGGGGGCGCAGAAGAGGCAAGGCTGGGAGGAGACAAGCCAGAACAGATGACCCCAACTGACCACAGGGATATTCCATCCCACAGCCATCATGCCCAATACATAGAACTGGGGAAAGAAGGAGTTAGGAGAAGGGAGGACATTCAGAGTGTCTTCCCAAGCCACACATGTTGTAGCCCTGCTTTCCTGGGGACAGCTGAACACCTGCCTTCCCAGGGGAATCGGGCAAATCCCTTGTTTTGCTTGCACGTGCAGCTTTTGCTTTCCCTATTAGGCTGTCTCTGTCTCAGCCCACAAATTCTCTCACTTTTACTCTTCCAATTCTCTCCCCAATTCCACCGGGAGGGAGTCAGCTGTGTGAGGCTGAGTCGCCAGCTGGGGATAAACTACAGCACTTTTATAGTTTAAATAAAACTTTCCTAATTACTGGGAAAATGTACACATTAACTTGTAAAATTATGAAATACACAAAGATGAAAGCAGCTGTTGAAATGCAGTTAAGCATTTCAGCATTACATCTGGTCATAAGAATTCAGAATTTTCAGAATCAACTCTTGGCTTTCTTTTTGAAAAATACGGATGGAACGACAACTCAGGTCATTGGTTTTTAATTAACAAAAGAAAAATAATTTCAGTTCTTTAACTTTTGCAGGCTATCCTATCACATGATAAAAAAAGAACAAACACAAAGCAAGCAAAATACAATAAATAACAGTAGTTCTTGAAACTAGGGGTATGACAACTCACGAGGCTGCCCTACCGGGCCCTGATGAAAAGGGTTTCATCGGGAGTGGCAGGACGATTGTCCCGCTCAGTAACAGTCTCTACTGTGCCTGAAGCAGACACGATCACCATCGTTTTAGCGGCTGAAAGAGCTTTCTCCTTCTCTGCAATGGCAGCACAGACTGCCACAATTTCATCACTTTCAAAGTCATAGTCTGGGATTGACTCCTGTGCAAGCTCTTTTCCTCTTGCCAGTGCTTGCACTGACTCAGTTTTTGTTGCCTTCTGCTGTTCCTGTAGTTTTCTTGCCCAGGAAAGGTCTTCTTTCCATACTTCAGGGTTCATTGGAAAGATGTGTAAGGATACCTGGAAGCTTCGGATTGCCTATAAGCAGAAGATGGAAGAAACAAAGATGGGACACTTTAAAGCCGACCTAGTCCATAAAAACTGACAGCAACAAAAAAATAACATACATATTTGAGCAAAGCAAAAGCTGTTCTATTCCTGTCTTTATTGGAGCAATCCTCCCTCAGCTTAAGTTCAACAGCAGCCTCACCCCCAACCAACTGTGTCTGAAAGGACAAAAATGCATGAATAAACTAGGTACCTGGCAACAACGGCACAAATAAAGAGTTCATATATGAAAAATAATATTGTAATTAAGAAGGTGGAAGAAAAAACAATTTTTGGATGGTTTTCTATTCTACTTTTCTCTCATCATTAGATGTACGTAAAGGCAAAAGCAAGCAGACAGATATGGTTTAAAGAAATACAGAAAAGGGATGACTGGAATTTGTATCACTGGTATTGCTGCCTTTAAATTAGAATGCAGTCATTTCACATACAGACCTAACACTACACCAATACTAGCCACATGGTAAGCAGTTTCTGTAACAGGTATGTGGTTACAAAAACACATACATAAATGCTCAAAAGGAGCCAAATAAACTCCGAACTTGGAGAGTTGCTCTAAGAAAGAACTTCTATAATCTTATAAAGAATGTAATATTAGTAGAAGTAAGTGTAGTTGGCAGTGTTTCTCCTTTCTTTCAGTTCAACTGGGAAAATATTCCTAAATACAAATCCTCAGCAGAGAAGCTGTGAAATTTAAAAAAAAGTGTGACCATCTAAAAGTAAGAAGAGGTTGCTACAATACTAGAAAAAAGCAACACCAAGAATTACAACTGTATTGTCTTTTAGTTATATTAACAGTGGGCAAGGCTGAACCTAACTATTCAAACTTAGGTACACGTACACAAAAGCATGTGTGTATTTCACATTTATGACTGTACAGTCAGTTATGAAAATGGGTTAGTGACCAAACTCTTGTATGACGGGTAAAGAAGCCTTCCTGTAAGATGAGAAAATTGTGATGATAATGGATTTGGATTATATTTGGGAAGAGTTCTAGCAACTTGCATATTAAAACTTTAAAGACATATGGTAAACCCCAGATTACATATTCTGTTGTAATTTATAGACATTTAAAGCATGCCAATTAATTTGTAAAATCACAACTTTTCATCTGCACTGACAGAAACTCATAGTTCATCCTTCTGGTGGCACAGATGAATATATGGGCTCCACATGATGGGAACTCAAAGAGATACAAAATCAGACTTAAGAAATGCTGACTATGCTATCAGTATTACTGCTGTTGTAATAGGCAACCTTTCAGTTCCAGATGGAAAAAAAAAAGCTTGATTATTGGTCCATGGCCAGCTCTAAGTGCAGGAGCATGCTGAATTTTAAACAGGAGGAGGACTGAAGTTTAATTCTTATAAAACACTTGTCACTTTATTCAACTTTGCTAGCTTTTAATTTTCAGGGACACATAAATGACAACTAAACACTAAATGCTCTTTTTTTGTATTTCTGTTGAAAACAAAATATAAACAAACACCATCTGCTTTTAAGCTTTACATGAAAGAGGTCCCCTAATTAAAACCTGTCTGTATAGTTATGTTCATGCACAATAAATAACATTTGGTAAGCGTCAAAGCTGCTTTGATGATTCATACAATACAGCATAAAAAGATCATCTCAGTAAATCTATTAGAAAAGAATTTTTATGCCTGACATTTTTATAAAGAAATAACAAAATATTAAAGTAAATTTTTAAGTGCTGCAAAAGGTCAGAGGGATTAATTTTAAAGCAGCAATGTAAAACTGAAAAATACACACTTGTCATCCATTTAAAATTTTATGCTGCCACTGGAACAGCGCCCAAAGCCACTAATTTCTGTTAAGACAGAAGAAAAGAAAATAACAGCGCTACTTTTAATTCTTTTCCTAATGGAGATGTAAATCGCCTTCTCCAGTTGCCTGTCGCATTATAGAAAAACACAGTGACACTACATAAAATTGATATTTCTAGCCTCATTTTAAAGAGTAGCTGAGATTTTAGACACCCTGCATCTAAGGACTGCAGCACTTTAAATCAGTACAGTCATGTATCTGTTTTTGCTTCTGTAGGGAAGTGCAGTGTAAAACCTACTGCAAGACATTCCTGCTTGTGGAGTTACAGTATTTGAAAAATCTGTATTTTTTAAGTATTTTACGTGTTTCTCACTAAATAGTATTCCATAGCAAACAATCTTTCATTTGTCCCATGAGCAGAGTCTCTTCTGCTGGTTGGAACAGTCTTCAAATGTGAAGGGCAATTCTGATCAGACTGCACTTTTTTTACAAGTTTCTGTAACACACGGACTTAGTAACTGTCGCTATACAGAAACTCCTAAAAAAGCCAGGGGAAAAATTTTAAGAGGTTGTATCTGCTACCAAGGTATGCATTAGGCCTTTATGTTACACTTGGCTGACACTTTCTGACCTGCTTCAAAGGATGTCTATCAGTGAAGCAATCTTTTTCTGTGTTAAATGATCTTCAGTATGGAATTTTTTGTTTGTTTGTGTGTTTTTATAGCAGTCAGCATAGTCCCTGGGGGTGCAGGTGCATGAAAAGCTGGACATGCCCCGGCCATGGCACTCACAGCCCAGAGAGCCAAACGTGTCCTGGGCTGCATCCAGAGAGCCCCGTGGGCAGCAGGGGAGGGAGAGGATTGTGCCTCTCTGCTCTGCTCTGGTGAGACCCACCTGGAGCACGGCATCCAGCTCTGGGGTCCCTGCACAGGAAGGACAGGGACAGAGCAAGTCCAGAGGAGGCAACAAAGATGATCAGAGGGCTGGAGCACAACTCCTGTGAGAACAGGCTGAGAGCATTGGGGCTGTTCAGCCTGGAAAGAGAAGGATTCAGTGGTACCTTACAGCAGCCTCCCAGTACCCGTACGGGACCCACAAAAGAGCTGGAGAGGGACTTTTACAAGGATATGCAGTGATAGAACAAGGGTTAATGACTTTAAACTGAAAAAGGGTAGATTCAGGCTAGATGTAAGGAGGATATTGTTTACAATGAGGTTACTGAGACACTGGAACAGGTTGCCCAGATAGGTGGTGGATGCCCCACCCCTGGAAACATTCAAGGGCAGCTTGGACAGGGCTCTGAGCAACCTGCTCTAGTTGAAGATGTCCTGGCTGACCGCCAGGGAGATTGGACTAGAGGACTTTTACAGGTCCCTTTGAAACCAAAGCTTTCTATGATTCTATGACAATATATTACTGGAATTTAAGTCTTATTTTTGTACTACTCACCATGAACGTAACTCGTTTTTACAGAAGCGTTTATCATAGTAATGCAGAAAACAGGGAACTAAGACGTTTTAATATATTTAAAGAGTCCTCGTGACATTTCTCTTCTTCAAACAAGAAAAAAAATCTAGTCCTTTCAGGTACTTTCACACTAGTTTAATAGTTTCTGTGGCATAATCTGAATGGCAAATTTGTTTTGTTTGTGCTTTTTTTTTCTTTAAACTGTCATCTTGAACTTTTCTGTGTAATTTTCTGTTCAGACTATTTCTTCTTTTCAATAAAACATTCTCTCTGGAAATTTCATCAGAAGTAATTCTAGTGTTGTACAAAATGAGGTGAACGTGTAATATTTTCCTCTTCTTACATTTACAAAACCATTTTATTCAAAGGTTCCTGAGCTCTCATGTTTTGGAGAAAATACCTGAAATACAGGAATTTTCCAGATGTGAAAGACTATTTTTGTCTTAGGCTTATTGGGATTCCATTAAGTTACAAATGCATGAAAGTCTTTGTTCCCATCTGGTAGATATGTGTGAAACATCCTCATTTCTCCACCTTCCTTCTTCTCTTTTTGAAGAAGTTTGTATCTCCTTATCCTCCTCTTGTACTTTCTTTTGCTTCAGTGACAGATTTCACAGATGTAATTTTGCACCAACTCATTTCTTCACAGCCCTCTTTCCTCACATTTACTGCCTTTCTGCCCTTACACCTCAGTGCACCCCCCTGCAAAGCTGCAGAATGTTCTGCTGAAGTCACTGCTTCAGGCTGCTTCTACCACAGAGACCTCTACACTGTGCTCTATCAGATGCATGGATATAATCCAGGATAACCAAGGAAACAACCTCAAAAATCAATCTCACCCTAGAAACTGACACAGTTAGCCTAAGAAAATAAAGCTTAAGTGATATAAGTACTTCTACCTTGCAAATCAGGAAAATCCAAGAAAACATTTACTTCTTTATTACCAAATTATACTGCCAAAATTATTGCAGGAACTTTAAAACAGTTTTCAAAGAAATTTTCTTCAACATCCCTGTTTGTCTTACCCTGTTCATCTGTTTTAGCTAACACTTTAAATTACATGGTCTAGATGTTGAGAAATGCACTCCTCAAAAGTCCTGAGCATCTGACAAAGGTAACTATTAACAGGAGGTGCCAGCTCAATCAGCCACAATGACTTGCAAGAACTGAGTACCCCTGGCAGAAAGGTAGCACTGAAAAATGTAGCTGAAAAGGGCAGTTAAACTTTCAGAGACTTGCTTGCCCTTCTGCTTTCTTGATGGAAAATAAAAATCACCTCAGACTGTAAGACCTTTTTGTGCATTAACAAGTACTAGCACAAAAATCTATTTATGATTTCCAACAGTGGTTAAAGAAGAAAAAAGGGTTACTCTATAGTAGATGGAGAGGGCAGGACTAACACAGGACTGTCCTGGCGAAGCTAATGTTACTGACTATTACCTCAGTAACTCAGTTGGACTGTTTGAAGCTGTTGAAAAGAATTTAACAGAACCCCACTTTAACTGACAAAGCATGGTACTTTTTCTCTTAACTGAGCATTTCCTAAATACTTTGACTTTTCAGTGCAAGGTCAACCACCAATTTCCTTTTTATTACCAAAATACTCTATGTTTCTAAATGCTAACATTAGTAACATGTTGAAAAATTACCTCAAATTCAGAATTAGTTATGTTAATCAGCTTCATTCCAATAAAACACAGACATTTCTCTCCTTGGAGTACAAAGCCCCCATCATTATCTAGAAGACCTAAAACTATTTCTTTCAAGAGAGATGAAAGGAAAGGGCTGATCTGAGGATTCATATTGTCAAGGCATGATTCTCCTGACAAAATGTTGTGTCACACTTAAAGACCACTAAAGCACTAACTACTTAGCAGGAATATAGGGAACCACATCCTTCAAAACATCAAACACAACCCATGCACAACTGGTGCACATTTACACATCTACCCTCTCAGTTTTGTGATCCTCAGTACTCCAGATTTGACAGGGACCCAGAACAGGGTGAAGCTGAAGTCACAGAACCACAGAATGGCTGAGGTTGGCCAGGACCTTCTGAGGTCATCTGGGCCAAGCCCCAGCTCAAGCAGGGCCACCTGGAGCTGGCTGCCCATGACCATGTCACATGGCTGATGAACTTCACCACAGTGGAAGACTCAGTGCTTTCATTCAGTCCTTGATTTTTCTGTGGATTTGGTTTTGGCTTTTCTTTTTAATATTGCTTTTGTTTGGTTTTCTTTTTTTTTTTTTTCCTTGATTAATCAAAGCATGGGGCTCACTCTGTCTCATGGGAGGAACTGTTCTAATGAAGCTATTAGTGTGAAATTGCTAACTGGTTAAGATGTCATCAGAAGTACAGGAAATGTAATTTGTAAAACCAAATATTTACAATGAAATGAGAGAAATACTGCAAGCCTGACTATATTTCTACAGTTTCTACATTCACATTGCAGGTTTACTCAGGCGTGCTCTGCACATTAATTTGTAGAATTTAAGGAATTTCTGCCTTTACAGAAATAAAGTTCTCCTTGCTCACATATAAGTATTACTGTTGAATTACCCTATTTAGTAAATTCAGAGAAAAAAAGAGCAAACAACTTTTATAAAAGCTAAATAAAATGGGACTAATTTACCTCATTCTTTCTGTCACAAATTTGACAAAAACTAAGCAAATCTTTCTTTATTATTACACAGCTCATAATATAAATAAGATTTGTTTGGAAGCAGCATTTTGGACCTGGGAAACTTGAAATTAAAATACAGTAAATTGTTTTTTTCCCTAAGAAAAAATGCATCATTCGTTGTGAAGTAATAGAAGTATCCACAACAGACCATTTGGCAGGATGTGGGTAATGAAGACAGATGTTGATGGGGGAGAAATGAAACAAAAAAACAGAAGAAGCAGTTTTTGAGAAGGGTAGTAATTCCCAAATCTCAAAAAAAAAATTACTAAAAAGCCCTGATATTAACTTTATTAACTTTTCTTTGTAAAAAATATTATACAGGGAAAAAACAGAAAACCATGACAATGAAGGACTAGTAGAAAAAGGATAATTATGACTTAAACCACTTGGTCAAGAAGACTCCCACTCCAGTTCAATAATTATGAACTCATTTAACATTTTAAAACCCCTTCAGTCTTAACCGCTTAAGACTTCTTAAAAATTGCTTGGTTTGAAAACAAATAGTGATCATTATCTGCATTTTAGAATAACTCCCCAAGTTCTCTGTATTTGAGAATGTATTCATCAGAAAGCAGTTCAACCTAAAGACAGAAAGGCAGTGAAGTATGAACAGGCAGTACCAAAGCACTGGAGACACCAACAGGAGCTTGCACACCTCGGGCCCTCTGCTCAGAGACAATCAAAAACATTAAGAGGGCAAACTACCTGATAATAACCCCTCCTCCCTCTTCACCAACAGTCAGGTCAATTTAACAATTACGTGAGCACCTAGAGTGGTGTTTCAGATGGATGAAGTGCTTTGATGCAAATCTCTGATTGTTCCCACTTAAAATGCTTTGCTTTGCATTACTGAATGGTCTCAGATGCATAAATTAGATCCCTTTCTAATTAAGCTCAACAATGTATTCTAAGAGGGCACCTGAAGTGCTACTCTGAAATAAAACAAAATTAATATAATGTGAACACTAGGTCCCCAGCACTCAAGATATCCCCTCCCACTGGTGTTTCATGATTTGTCTATGTAGACAAAGCTTATAGGATCTGGTGAATTGACCTGGTGGGTGTAACTAGTATGGGTATATCACTATATATAACTGATATTACAGCAACTGTAGCATTTTTTACAGAATGAACAGCATCAGTTACTTAGGATCCTTGAAGGAAATGGAACTTTGATTTTCCTGAGACTAGTGCATTTAAAATTCTCAGACATAATTCACAGTGACAGCTTCAAACACTTGAAAGGAAAAGATCCAGACAGAACAGACTATCTACTCTTACCTTCTACACCACAAAAAGCCATGGAATGTCACCAGTGTTGAAATGCAGATATGCATGGATTTATATGAGATATTTCATATTATGGTACTGCACCAACAAAGGGAGCACACATCTGCAACACACAGCTATTGTCTTAGGTTTTGTCTAACAGGACTGGAGCACCTCCCCTATAAAGCCAGGCTGAAAAATTGGGGCTGTTCAGCCTGGAGAAGAGAAGGTTGAGACCTTATAGCAACCTCTCAGTATCTGAAGGGGGACTACAGGGAAGGGGACTCTTTGTCAGGAACTGCAATGGTAGGACAAGGAGTAATGGATACAAACTGAAAGAGGGGAAATTTAGGTTAGGTATTAGGAAGATATTCTTTACTGTGAAAGTGCTGAGACTCTGGAACAGGCTGCCCAGGGAAGCTGTGGATGCCCCATCTCTGGAGTGTTCAAGGCCAGGTTGGATGGGGCTCTGAGCAACCCGGTGTAGTGGAAGGTGTCCCTGCCCATGGCACAGCAGGGCTGGAATTAGATGATCTTTAAGGTTTCCTCCAACCCAAACCATTCTACGATTCTAGGTGATTCACATTGTTTGCATTTGTTTTGGTTTGTTTGGGGCTTTTAATACTGCTCCTTATTACATTTTAAAAATTAGTTTTGCATGAATTGTTAACCTCCATCAAAAAAAAACCTATTATTTTTTTTAATTCTTGAAAATTTTCAGACCAAACATTGTAACTTTGCAAAACCACTCTAAATTACCAAGAAAATTATTTGTATCAAAACAGCACACAGCTACTTCTATTCCAAATACAACCAGTATCTCTTTTCATTTGAGTGTTCATGATGCACTGTTTTTCTAATGGACTTCTGTGAATGTGTCTGAATTTGAAAGTTTTACTGTGTTTTCACCGAAAGTAGCAGAAAACTGTTATATTCTAGAAAAAAAGAAGCACTTCAGCTATTGCAGAGCATCCCTGGCTTTTTGCTGTCTTATTAAATGAAGAAGCAACTTCAACCATTTGAGGTTAGGGAGCCAGAGGAAAGCAGGAACGTGATTTGCTGCATGTGAAGCAGGAGAGCAGGACACAAGACACTAGAATTTTATAAGCAGGCATGTATGAAAACTGAGCCTGAATTATCAGCTGAGGCTGGGACTTCACATTACCCTCATCTTTAAACTATGGTGAGCTGCATTGTAGCAGTACTACACACAGAATGTAGTGTGTGCAGTTATGTCAACATAATTGTTCTATTGCATAAAGCCACCACATAAATACAATATATGACACAGAAGTCTTGGAGCTAGACAGGTCTTCCACAAGTCCAGCAAAAAAACCACACAGGAAGCATTTGTGAAACACAATAAAGCAGAGGGAACACTGCCGATAAATAATAATAAATAATACCAATCTTTTTCCTTGTCTGTGTTCAAGTTACCATAAGGATATACAGCTTTGGTATTTCTGTACTTTCCTTTTCACACAGAATTAATTTTGTTATCCTACCAGTGCTATCTCTCCTAATCCAAGCTGGGCACGTCCCAAAGTCTGCCAGGCATCCCAGGAACGTGGGTTTCTCTGGACAGCCATTTCTGCTGCATGCACTGCTGGGAATATTTCATGTAAAGACATCAGGACCTGTAACAGAAATGGAAAAAGAAAAGGAAGAAAAATAAGCAAAACTGAAAATAAATTCAAGTTTTCTGTGATTTCCCAGGCAACAACCACTGTTTCAATAACTAAGAACCAGATTCACCTTACCTAGTTTTTCTTAGCTTAAAAGTTAGTTGTCTGATCTCAGATAGTCGCTCAGACCCATTTCAATCCCCACAGAGAGAAAGAGACGTGCTATAGGATGATTCGCCCAAACAATTTAAGTGAATCCATTAGAAGTAGATTAATTGCTTCTGAAGGTGTCTCTCCTTGTCAACAAACCCTAAAGCCAATGGAAGCATAACAGAATACTCTGGACAAACACATGGAGAACTAAACATAATAAATGTGCAAGTATTGTTGAAAAACTCTTGGATTGCATTTATCCTTTCTAATAGAGAACTGAAATCTACCAAAGACAGTTGCAGTGCAAATGATATAATTATAGAAACAATCCCTGCAACTCAGCATGGAAACAGACCTTAACAATGACCTGTTGTATTTAGAAAACAAGCGTTCTGCAGAGCCTAACTTAGACATGAAGTCACCTACGTTAAGTAAGGAAAAAAGTGGTTTCTGAATGTGAAAATCTCTGTTACTCAGCAGCTACCACAGGATTATTCTTCTTGCAGTGAATGTCCATAATTAAGCCTATAAATCACAGTTAGCAATACATAACGTGGCTCAAAGCTTGCCTTACGTTTCCAATACCACCATGAGATTGGCACATCACCTGAAGACCTGCATCACTCTGAGATCATGATTTCAGACACCCACATGCTACAGTGATAGATACCAGTGTAAGAAACAAATGACAACTGCATTCCTGCAGTATGATGAGAATGTCAACCACAAGGGTAAGACTCATATGTGGGCAACCACTTTCATCCCAACTGACCACAACTATGATGAATAATATTAGAACGTATTAGGACTATTGCTGAAGTCCAAAACAGATTTATTTAACCTTACTGTTCTATGGTATGAGTGTGGAGTAGAGAAAGATTCAAATGTGACGATTTTGAGTATTTACTCTAATTAACAAATAGTACATCCACAACATAGAAGTGAGCAGAACAGTAAAAAAAAAGGGGAGGAGGGAAAGGGGAAGGCAAAGATTTACTACATAAAGTAACCCTGTACTGAAGAAACCAAGGAATATCATAAGCATAGCTTCTGATAAACCCTTTGGGTTGATACTTCTGCTGTTCTAGTAGGACTAAACTTTTTTAAAGACTAGTCTTATGGCTTCACTCAAATTCTGTTCAACAGACTGTACCTCAGAATTCAGAAATACCTAAAAAATATTTTAAAAAAAATCCATAGTTATATATCATTTTCCCTTCCTTTTCTGCTCAACAGTTCTCAATGACTGCATTTTGTATCAAAGTCTGTGATGAATGTTATGTATTTTTCCAAAACTTTCAGATCAATTACATTTGTATGAGTAGTTTCTCTTACCTGCAGTAAATGTGTGAAGTGAATCAAACTGTTACTAATGGATAGGTGTACATTCTAGCAAGATGAAGGGATTTTGCATCTATCAGCTACCTTTTATATCAGTGCCTTAATGTCTTAATGTATTTTTCTCATAAGAGAAAAAAATCCAAGTATACACTCACAGGAGCATTTTTATGCATCCCAAGTATTTAGTATTTCCTACTAGTACCTTCTGATGCAAACTAATTACAAAACATCTGTGTAAGTGCTTAGGATATCTTTTGTAGTGTTTAATGAATTTTACTGGTTTGTTTACTGAATTATTATCTCACTAATAAAGGCAATTATTCCACTTTATTTATGACTACTGTGTGTACTAGCGTAAACAGCTACTTTAAATATGCTATTCCAGATCATGTAGTAATTACTTTGCTCCTAGGAACTCTTGGCATTAGATTCTCAAACTACATTCAAACAAACACATATTTGAATGTATACACATTTTATCCAGCATGGGTAGTTTGTTCAGTTACTAATAAAATGACTCAGCTATTCTTGTCAGTCATTGCAAAAGAATAAACTTATTAATGCACACTATTTTCCTACACTTTTGTTTTCAGGTGAAGAGGTCATCAAAATGAACAGACAATGGCAAACCTGAACGTGTGCAGCCTTGTCCTGGGTTACTCTGCCTTTATATAATTATCACTTTAAAAAAACAGCTCTGCATGCTACTTGGAAAGTGAACCATCAAACCAGCTATTCTTCACCTGAAAAACCACGTTGAACAAGGAATAAAAAACACCACAAGCATGAATATTTCCTGTGCAGAGATTTGACAAGTGGTGCCCAGTTCTTTTAATGGGGTAGGCCACATGGGCAAGACAAAGCCAGTCAGGAACCACACATACTGTAGCCCCCCTTGTCACACAACATGCCTGTCACATGCAACGTGCAGCCACACCAAGCAAGTGTGTGTAGATATATATATATACACACACATACACACACTCACAGAATATACAAATATAGTATACAGGTAAAGTGATGTGTGTATATATAGTGATATATATGTATAATGAAAATACTCCATTAGAAAACAGTCTAAAAACTGATCCAGAAATTACAAGAAAAAATTTATGAAGCAGAAAAAATATCTCAAGACTCTCACTGCACGCACACACACACACACACATACACACATTCATGGAGTGAAATGTCATATAAAGATGTTCAGTATGTGGATTTTCAGGACTTGCTTTATTCCAAGAGATTTACCCTTATTACATGCTTTAGAACAAAAAACATCCATGCCCTATAAATGACTTATTTTAACAGATCTAGCTTTAGGATAAGTCATACATGAGAGATTAGAAGAATTAGAAGAACTCAATGGCAAAAAGCCAATTAAACATAGCAACTGTCATCAGGAGACTAACCAAGTATTAGAAATCCAGGCAGTAGAGTGACCCATCCTGTTCTACCCACAGTATTTTGGAAGTGTTATGAATCTGAGTAAGTTCTGGTTTTAAATGAGCTCAGTGGATTGAATCACTATATATAGATACATTCCAGTGAAACTGATCCAATTCCTTTTTCCATCCACGAACTCATTTCAAAATATGGATGAATAAAATTCATCATACCCATAAAAGCAGTTTACATTCATTCATGCTCTAAAGGAATTACACCTTTATTACAATTAAGTAATTGCACCACACAGAAACACTTCTTTGCAATTTAGATTTCTGGAGTTCACACTAATGTTTTGATGGTTAACTCTTCTCAGCACATACCCCATTAAAAAAAAAAGAAATTAAAAATAATCACACTTACTAGTTGATTTGTTATAATCTGAAATTGGGATTCTAAGCCTGGTCATGCCTTAGCAACCTTCTAATTTCTTAAGTAGGAAGAGAGATGGGTAGAAGTTGATATTATTTCTTCACTGAGTTAAAGATTAAGAAAACCTTTAGAAGAGGGGAAGTGGAATTATTTGAATATGATGGGTTTCATATATAAAAACAAAGAAGAGACATATATCTGAAATCCTGGTCCTGTTCAATGAATGCAAATTGAGAATGCAGCATTGTAGGAAAGTAGATTCTCATACAGCTGATGAAAAAACATCCAAAAAAATTATTATAAGGAACTTAACCTGACGGTTTACATTTGAATTCACTTGTTCCTAAAAATATGTATAAAACAATTGTATTGTCTACTTTTAAAATTCTGTCATAGTTGCATAGTTATCTGAGGTGCAAGTACCACAAGGTAAGCAACACAAACCAGGTGAATTCTCAGGGATGGTACTGAACAGCAGAACAAGATCATTTGTTATACATATCACACAATGTATCAAGTCCTCTGATATCTCTCCTCACCCAACAATGTCCCAGGTGGTCCAGTCGCCAAATGTTCAGATACAAAATCAAAGAATATGTCAAAGTCTGCTCTTCCATCTTCGTAAGCCAAAGCAGTAATAAAATAATCCAGTCAATATCTAAGATATTAAGCCCACAATTAAATTCAAGCAGTCTTGGTGACTGTGTTAATATAGGCAGTCTTTATACATTTTTTTGAATATACTTACAATACTATTTATCTAACATCAGAATCAACACTGAGCTGCTGTTGTTGGGTCTTTTTTGGTTTTCAACAAAAATGCAGAAATGGAGTTGCATAAACATTTACCTGCCAGTCACTGTTCTTCCAACTTAGGCTGGTAATGGAATATCAAGTATGTATACTGACAGATCTTGCACGCAAAGAAAAGTGCACCCCTAACCTCTCAAAAACCATAAAAATCTGTTTTAAAATGATCAAAGAGTAGATGAAAGCAATGGAAAAAAATCTCATCAAGTTCTATGGTTTTTTTGAAGCAATTGAGCAACTCCTTAGTTCCCATGTGATTTTCTGGAAATACATTTACTTCAAGTATCTTTGACAACTAGGAACTTTTAACACTATTTCCACCCTTCAGAAATACTGAAAGACATTTGTCCCACATCTGTTAAAATACCGATCTTTAAGAACTTACCACAAACATTTACAGATTCCTACAGTGCCATTAGAATATCTATCTGAGCTGGACATTAAACAATTCAGTATTGAAAATTTTAAGTTTGCTGTTGAGAAAGGAAATATTAACGAATGGAGAAGCTGCTATGTAATCCAACATAAAGTTATCCTAATAAATGTAAGGATATAAGACAGATACTCAAGCCTGAGCAAAAAACCCCCACTTCATCCTCCAGTGTTAATTAAGAAGTTACTTCATGAATAGACATTTTCTCACTGAAAGAAAATTAATATAGACCATAAAGAATCTCTGCATATTGCACAAAGTCATTCCTAACACGAGTTTCCTCCTCTATTATATGACCCGCATACCAAGACAGGGGGATTTTTATAGACCCAGTGCTGGTCAAGGCCTTGCTGAAGTTGGTGTACAGTTCTTCTGAAACACTTTCACTGAGCTACACTGTAATAGCTGTAGTATTTGTGCTGGTATGCTGGACTGGAATAACACAGCTAGCTCTAAGACAGTATCCTTTAAATATTGGCCGCAATATTTTTTGAATGCATTACGTATTTCTATTTTGGCAAAAGTGAGTTTTTACAGCTCACATCAGTACCATTAGAAGTACAAAGGTATCAAATTACACATTATACTAGACAGCTTCCAGTAAGCCTAAGTCATACTGCAAAAAAAATC
Organism: Aphelocoma coerulescens; assembly: GCF_041296385.1. NCBI lineage: Eukaryota > Metazoa > Chordata > Aves > Passeriformes > Corvidae > Aphelocoma > Aphelocoma coerulescens. Next base: position 14,189,486 of record NW_027184085.1, read on the forward strand.
TGCTATAATTATTTGCATGTACAAAGATACATTGCCAATTGAAACATTAGGTGTTTTATTAAAAAGAGTCAAGAAATAGTTTTATAAATATATATTTTGTACACAAGCTTTTCTTGTTTAATAGTCACAGTGTAACAAGTGTTAAGTAATACAAGAAAGTAAAATCAAAAAGAAATGGTGCTGCTGTCCAGAACTACTCTCAGGAAACAAAGCAAAGGCATGGTGGAAGCAAAGGCCTCGGCTCCTCTGGTTTTTTCAGCTTTCATTACTCTCCAATGGTTTCACTACACAAGGAAAGCTAATTCACAAGATGAATCAGAGTCACACAGCTGTTTCTCTTGGTCAGCAGAAAAGCTGTGTGCCTCTAGCTGACCTTTGCCATTTTGCTGAAATATCAGGACTAGGAAGCCAAGTAATCAACAGCCCCTCAGTATTAGGTATTGCATCTGGAGCACAGATTAAAGCACACTGCAGTAAGCACCTCTTTGGATAATTCACTGCATCATAGCTCAGATCCAGGTAAGCTTACACACTTCACAGTTCTCCCGCTATTTTCAGTGCAAAAATACTTAATTTTGGTATAATTTCAATTAAATAGAGCACTTTTGGAGACCTATATCAAATTTTTGCATTCACTTAAGACCATAATAAAGAACAGTTCAAGGGAGCTGTTCACTGATTTGTCCCACTGAACAGAACTGTCCTGAAATTTTCAACAGCTTTTTGTTTTATTCAAAACAGAGTTAAATGCTTAGACTATGATAATAAAACTTACCAATACCATTGTCACATCTAAACAGCTTTTCTTTACTAGTGGAATCAAAAGTTAAATATACAAATAAACTCCTACATAAGTTAACATAATGAGCAATTACAGCAATCTGGAATGCTGCTAATTAAAGCAGGATTACATTATACCATCTCTTCCAATAATGCATAATCAGGATTTGAAATTCCTTAATACACAGCTCTGCAGATGCTGGAAGTTTACATGAGAACAGAAGGCATTAAGAAAAATTTTTTTAGGAAAAATCTTTCAAGCACTTCTAAACGCAGCGAAGTCCCAGAGCCAAAGCTTGCTGGATCAGGAGAGGAGTATTGCTACATGCTCGTGCTATTTGTGCAACTCTTTCCCAGCCATCCCACTAGGCCAGACAGATCTTTCATTTACACTAACACTTATGGAAAGGCAACAATACACTTCTCCCAAAACAATTTAAAGAAAAACCTTTAAGCCATAAAATATCTCTCAGACCACATGCATAACCCAGTAAGATCTAAACCTTCTGCAGCTAAATAAAACAAAAGCATCCTTCTGTATTACTGTATTTAAATGAAGTTATGATTATTCAATTGATTCTTTTGCAGAATCAAACTTTCTTCACAAGACAAGATGACTGTGAAGAGAAGATGTGGAAATATCCATTAAAAAAAGCAAAAAGTAGCCACCACATCTTCGAAAAAAACCAGCATTGGTTCTTGGGGTTTGTTGGGGTTTGGGTTTTTTTGGCTTCTTTTTTGGAGAAGTGGGGGTTGTTAGGGTTTTGACTCGGGTTTTTATACAATGAAAAATTAGAGGAACAACAAATATTTTAAAACTAAACAGTACACCAAATTTCCTAAAAGTTACATAATATGTTACTGAATAATTTTTATCTCTTTTCCTCTCTTCTTCAAACAATGTATTTTTTTGAGACTGCTTGATGAAACTGAATAGCCACAGCTCTACCCGCATCCTAGAATCCTGAGGGAACTGGCTGTTATCTCCAATATATTTGAAAATTCATGGCAATGAGGTAAAGACCCAGTGGCTGGAAAATGGGAAATATCACCCTCAGTTTTAAAAAGGAGAGAAAGGAAGACACAGGGAGCTGCAGACTGGTGAGCCTCACCTCTGTGCCTGGGGAAATCGTGGAGCATAACCTCACAAAAGCAATGCTGAGGCACATGCAATACATGATCCAAAACAGTCAGCATGGCTTTACTAAAGGGCAAATCATGAAGTCATGCCTGAGCAACCAAGTGGTCTTCTCTGACCAAGTGACTGCAACAGTGGACACAGGAAAAATGACTGATGTCATCTACCTGGACTTCTGTAAGGTCTTCAACATGGTCTCATACAACATCCTTATCTCCATATTGGAGAGACATGGATTTGAAGGGTGGAATGACTGGTAGGCCAGGAACTGGCTGGATGGACATAGTCAGAGGGTTGTGGTCAATGGCTCTATGTCCAGGTGGAGGCCAGTGATGGGTGGTGTCCCTCAGGGCTCTGTTTTGGGAGCAATGATCTTCGCTATCTTCATCAGTGACAGAGAGTGGGGTCAGGTGCACCAGAAAGTTTCCAGATGACACAAAGCTGAGTGGTGCCCTTAACACAACAAAGGAAGGATGACACCCCAAGGAACCTGGAAAACTTGAGAAGTGGGCTCCTGGGAACCTCATGAGGTTCAACAAGTGCAAGTGCCAGGTGCTGCACCTGGGTCAGGTAATACCAGACCTGAGCACAGACTGGAAGAAGAACTCATGGAGAGCAGTCCTGCCCACAAGGACTTGAGGGTTCTTGTGGATGAAAGACCAGACATGACCCAATCTCATCCTGAGCTGCTTCTAAACCAGCGTGAGCTGCAGGTGGAGGGGATTCTGCCCCCCTACTCTGCTTTTGTGAGATCCCACCTGGAACACTGGGGTCCCCAGCATAAGAAAGACATGGACCTATTGGAGCAGGTCCAGAGGAGGCCACCAAGATACTCAGAGAGCTGGAGCACCTCTGCTATGAGAAAAGGCTGAGAGAGCTGGGGCTGCTCAGCCTAGAGGAGAGAAGACGCAGAATCTGAGACCTCACTAGAATCTCTCAGTACCTATGGGAGACTCAAGAAAGCTGGGGAGGGACTTTTTACAAGGGCATGTAGTGACAGGACAAGGGGCAACAGCTTCAAACTGAAATTGGGCAGGTTTAGATTAGATATTACGAAGTCTTTTACATGACTGCTTTATCTATGTAACACTTAATACAAAACCAGATTGAAGCAAATCCTCTGCATACAGTATCTGTGTTCAATGTTGACAGTAGAAAATATTAAGTCCAATCTTTAGAAAGAGCAGGCAGATTTTTAGTGGTCAAATTCGCTAATCTATCACACTAAGGCTCTCCTTGATCCCTCCAATACAATTTTTAAGTATTTCCATTTTTTTCCTGCAATGTACAATCCTAATTCACGACCCAACAAAGATGTTTATTATAACTAGGTGGGAAATTAGCATTATTTGAATTCCTGTTAAAAGACACCCTGTTCGTTGGGAAAAATTAAATACCTGAATTGTGCGTACTTCCTGTGTACAACAATTAAACAATGTTACTCAGTATCTGTTCACAAACACAACGTTTTCTTTTCTAATTTCAAAACTGGAAAAGAATTGTCATGCTTTACCTGTGATTTCATCTCATAAAGTGTAGCATCCTCTGGAGTTAACTGAAGTGCTTCATCCCACTTGACAAGAGCCTCTCTGTACCTGTAGTCAAAACAACATTACAGTGTCAACATATTTAGAGGGACTGGATATTTCTATCCTGACATTCTCCTAAATAAACTGCCATGGCGTATGATTAGTATCAATTATTTTTCTACTTATTTCCCCATAAGACATACTGAACTGTTTTCAGAAACTGGACATTTTTTGTTCTGACCAAAAGGATTCATAAGTACTACTACAGAAGTGACCTCAAGTGAATTTACAAAGCAACATTAGAAACCTGAGGCAAAGCTTAACAACTTAAAACTAGAAATCTTGAACTCAGTCAAGTTCCCCTCATTGTCAAAATGATCCCTAGCCAGGCATAAAGAAATATATCCAGAACCCTACATGCTATGATACAGTCATATTTTAAAATTTCTTTTCATTCTAAAAAGCTGGTATTTCTACAGTGTAACATAATGTAAGAATCTAAGGATATCTAGAAAACTTTGGTATTTAAATATAAGAAGGAGGTTGAAAGTAAACAGCTATACTGAAATCACTCAACTTTGAGAAAGCATGCACTATGTTGCTCTTTCCTAAGAAAAAGAACAAAACAGAAGAGTTGACCAAAACCAATAAAATGTAGCTTTCTTTTGTCTTGAACAATGAGGTAAAACCTGAACCACAGTGAAGAACTGTAACAGAATAGTGAGGTGCAGTTACAGATGTACAGTCTTTTCAGCCCTATAGGTGGCCTTTCATCAACATTAATGAGTCTGTGGGGTTATCACATGTTCTCTGAAACTGTTTCAAAATCCACATTTGTTACAAAACTCTGTGGGAACATATGTATTTATATTAATTACACTGCAAAGGTATGAAAACAGTTACTCTTGGGAGATACACATGCTTCAACTTTAATACAGTGTAGATAAAACTACAGTAATTTTCACATGCACTTAATATGAAACAACTGTTATCTTCCCCTACTCGTCATTCTTCCTTCCCATTCCTTTCCCCATTTTTCAGTCCTCTGGGTTGTATTACACCTCCAGGTTTTCCAGAGCAGTCATAAGAAGACTTCAGAAAGTTCTGAACCAACTCGGAACAGAAAAACAGACTGGAAAAGCAGTGCAACTGAAGTCAAACTCTCCCTATGATCCAGGTATTATTAGTTTGCAAATTACACTAATAAGTGTGATGTTTAAGTGCTAAGCAAAGCATGTTTCAATAAACTTTCACATTTCCTCCAAGTTTAGCCACCAGCTGCACACTTTTCATCTCAGTTCATTTGCAAGGGCAGGTGTTCACCCTAAAGAAAACATGACATTTTCCACATGCATCAGTAGAAGCTTTATGCTGTTATTTTACCTAGTGTGCACTACTTTTGGAGTAGAAGATTATAGTTTAGTTCAACACCTAGCACAGACCTTGCAAAACAAAGCCTACATGAGTAAGGGTCCTCAGCTCAGTTAGGTGGTATCCTGGCCATGCAGAAAGGTGCAATGTTGTGAGCAAAGAGTTTAGTAAAAACAGGTTTTGGAAAACAGAGCAATTACAGTAATAATATCAGTGACCAGAAAGGAAGGAACAGCACTGGCATTCTGTGAGTAAAAAGATGCAAGACAAAAAGCTGCATTTCAGGAACCTTCATTTTTAGTTCTATGAATGGAACATAATTGTTCAAAGCACCAATCTGAATGGGATATAAACCCATAGCAAGAACATGCTACCGCTGAAAGAAGGGTCAAAGGGAAGCCAGTATTTCCCCAAATCCTGCTGGGTTTTGCTACCAATTTGTCAACAGTCTGCCAAGAGAATAAAGATGGACAAGAGAGAAGTTGCACATTCACAGAAACAATATGCTGCGTGTGCTCTATATGTGAACAGTAAATTACGTAACTCCACCTGCGAGCCCCAGAAAGCGTGATCCAAGAGAAGGGACAAGAGAAAGCCAGAATCACTTCCCAGACTAAGAACACAACAGCAGAGGGCTGGAAGAGGAAAGGTTTCACCCACTGAGGAGACTGACTGCTGACTACCAGCTTACAGTGTGGAGATACCCACAGGGCTGTGCAATAGTCATCTTCTCAGTACATGTATTTTCTTGAGAGAAGGTCTGATAAAACATTTCTGTTCTATTTGAAACACTCAGAAAAAAAGATCTTTCTATTGCTGCTCCAGGAGAAACTAAGGGCACTGTCCTTACTAAGAGAAAATGAGCCATTTTGCTTCTCTAGTAATGCAAAATCAGGAAAAATCCTTTATAAAAAGATAGTCCATTAATCAAAGAACATTCTACATCATTCCCCTGAAGGAAAACATAGAAGATTATATTAAATATCGAATGCTATACTGAAAGATTCCTAGAGATATAAGATACAGTTGCAAAGTCAGTGTTTCAGTAAATGCTTTATGAAAATCATAAACCTTGGCTGAAATAAGGAGGGAGTTAACACAGGAGTAGTGTTGCAAAATAAGTAATTTAAAAAACAGATCATTTTACTGTTTCTCAGGATCTTTTTTGAGCTGAACTGTACAGCTTTTCCACTGTATGTTACCACTGTGAGGAGAACTAGTCTTGAAAAGGAAAGCTTCGATATAAATATGACATCTGCTTAGGGCTTGGAGTATCTGTCACATAAGGGAAAGCTAAGGGAAACAGGACTATGCAGCCTGGAGAAGGGGAGGCTCAAAAGGAACCTTACTGAGGTGCAAAATTACCCAATTTGGAAGTGGGGCAGGGAGTTCAGAAGATGGAATCAGACTCTTCTCAGTCATGCCCAATGACAGGACAAGAAGCAATAGGCACGAAAATGAAGCACAAAAATTTCTGTTTAAGCACATCTCCATCACTGGAGATATCCAAAATGAAGCTCAACAACATCCTGAGCAACTCACTGTAGTCAAACTTGCTTCAAGCAGGAGCCAGAGTAGAAAAATCTCAGGGAGTTCACTAGGATTGTATGATTTGCTAAGGTATCAGCAAAACCAGTGATTTAAGTGATTTAAGATATTATTATCTTTTGGCTAAATGAAAACAAATTTTAAACAGAATATAAACTGACAAAAAATAGATCCATTAATTTTTAGATCTCTGGGATGGCTATAAAAATTTTTCTATTGTAGCAGTGAAGTCACAGAGCACTAACAATGGATATATCCTCTTTTTAAAAGATTATAAAAACAGTATTTCCAGAAAAATTAAAACATTTATGCATATACACATTGTAACTAAGCACCTAAACAGTAATACAAAGCATTTTTAAGGAAAGACTACAATATTTTGATATATGGAATTTTATTTATGTGAGTACACAGATACAGTACCCTTATCTACCTACAGTGATTTCAGCCAAGTAGCATACTTCACTACAAAAAAATTATACAGTTACAATCAGAATTTAATTAGTATTTTCTCTTCTTTATTGCAAAGCTGTAAAAATGAATAAATAATTGACAACTGGATACATCTGGAATGGCATCAGCGTACAAGACCTGATGGATTTAGACATTTTTTATTTAACAGCACATGAAATCCCATAGCTCCCCTAAAGTACTAAAACTGCTCTCTTCAGACATGCTACTGACCATCTGGGAGCTGCAGAAACTTGGCACATTTTTCTACAGCTTGTCAAACTTTTGAAACAAACATCTCATGCTTACACTTCACTTTTTCAACACCACTTCTGGGAAAACAGGATCTCTTGAACTCTTAAACAAAATCATTAAAACAAATCTTAAAAAAAAAAAATGTTTGCGGCATCTTGGTAAAAAACCCAAATTTTTTTGGTGTAATTACCAAATTACACCAAGATTGATTTTTGAATTACATACATAAAATGCTAGAAACCATCACTACAGCTCATGCAGGATTTAGAGTCCTATATTTTTCTCTCAGGCTTGCTATAGGTTGATGTTTCAGGAACAGAGTAAGACAGGACACAATCAGAGTGCCACTGAAAATATCTCCAAATATACTAAAAAGAGGAGATGGTATCAAATTCAGGCAAAACGAGACAAAACTGCAGGAGAGAGGTAGAGTACAGGAGTACAGTGTTAGGAGAAGGCATGAAGAAACATAACTCCTGGGATTTCTTTTAGAGTTGGACTGACATTCCTATCATCAGATGTTATAGGATAATGAGGAAAAACACAGACAAAGCTAAGAAAGGGAAAGCAAATTTTAAAAAGAATATGCCTAATTGTCAAAGATTCCTATCACAGAGGAGGAACATGAATAGTCTGCGGCCACCAGCAACTCCATCAAGAACAGTTTTAACCTAGTGCAGGGTCAAATTCTGAGTTTGTTGGAAACCAGAGGAAAAGAACACTAGTCAGTAATTATACAGAGTACATAAAAAGAGAAATGAAAATTAAAGCAGAAGTTGATTACAGGAATAAACTTCCCTTTTTAAGCTGGTAGATGATGCAGGGCTAGACTCTGGGAGAAAAGATCCGAACAACAGGTGAATGAGGAAACTAAGAAGGAAAACAGAGAATGAACGTAACATGGCTTTTTTGCGTTTAACAACTTTGGATTTCTCTAACACAGCTAGGCTTTCACAGCAAAGTACTTCCTCTGCTGGGGGTGAGGAGGGAGATGTACAGCACTTGTAGAAGCATTTAGAGAAGAACAGTGCATAAATAAGCAACAAGAAGTTGTTTGCTTAAACGCACACAGAAAATTCATGCCCACAGCATACTTAGATTGATAAAAGTCATAGGATTGGTACACCTTACTATAGTGCTACGTGTTCAAAACGTTCTTTTGAAGTCTTAGCAACCTCCCAATTTTTTGTCAGACAATTCTGACAACTATTGGTGAATCATGATCACTGCAGCACAAAAGTATAGCTACTTTGTGTTAAAAGTGCCAAAAGTGGTAAAGTGCCACTTCGGATTATGTACAGAGCAAAGAACTGCTTTACAATCCACCAGAACTTTCAATAAAATGTTTTAATTTAACAGTTTCAATTAGGTGTGGCTACACAAGAGGTTCATGGCAATTCTTCAGTGGCACCTGACCATACACGAGGTCTTACCCCACAGTAAAGGAGAGATAAACACAAACAAATCACTGCAGCTACCCTTCGAGAAGGTAAACTCTTCTGAATTGACAAAGGGGCAAAACAGCATGCACATACCTGAACTACATCATTTCAAAGCCTACATATTCAGAGTTACTATTCTGGCACACACTAGACTATTCAAATTCAGGTCATTGACAGCCGGACACTGGTAGCGCACATAGTGAAAATAAGCCTGGTTTATACAGTAAACACAAAAAGCTGTTACATGTAAATCAGCTGAACATACCATAACATTAAATAGCTAACACAAATACTTCAAAAAGACTTCTCTCTCTTAAAAACTTCCACAGAAGAACAGATGGGAATTACCATTTCATCATGTGCCAAACGTAATTACCATCTATCATTACAATGAACTACAAGATCAAGTTTTTGATGTAAGTTCCACTCAACAGTTTCCTAATTTTTATTCCAGCCACAAATGTAAATATGGCTAATTCCTAGCACTGTAACTATTAGGCAAATGCAGTTTTGAAACTACCTTTGTCAAACAAAAAGTATGAAACACAATACTGGAGAGAAAGCTGAACAAGTTCATACCAAAAAGCAAATACCCAAAAGCAAAAGCCACAGAATCAGGATTCTGGTACCATCTCTGACAGGCACCCTCTCTCACATGGGAATAACATTTGATTTCCTCACATATGATACGAAAAAGTAGTCTCAAACAAATTATTCACTACTATTTCACAATCTTTTTTTTTGGACACAGGAATGGAATATATTGCAGTAAATAATTTAAGCGACAAATGACAGAGGAAATGGGGAGTGAGCAACCCTGTTTTTAACAAATACATTTCATATGGAATTGAGAGCTGAGGGCTCTGCTACCTTTAACTTATTTTACCCCATTCTTTACAACCTGGTCAATCACTGTTTCATGGTCCACCACACTCAGATACTGCACTTGTAAGCAGACAAGAAAATTAGCACATCTAGGTGCTAATCAAATCCTTTCCAGCTAACTTCCACAACCACTTTCATTCTTGGGCCATCAGTGTGCGCAACTTCAGGGCTTTGTCCCCAAAGGAGGCTTTGGAAAGCATGTAAGCATGAACCTACACGTGTGTTTAGTCTTCAAAAATGACATCATTACTTAAGCTCTGCCTGACTAGAATTATATAGTTGGTTAACATGAAAGTTCAAAGCACATGTTTTCCTTCTAAAAAACCCGTTATATTCAGGGAAAGAGAACAAGTTACATATTACTAAACAAACTCTTAGTTAAACACACCAATCACATGCAAAATTCCCCATACTGGACATTCTACAACTTTGTTTCTGTCCTTGCTGCAGATTCTCCCTGGACTTGGCACTGCTACTTCATATTTTTCTCTCAAAATATGGATTTAATAGATAACACAGAGAAATTTACTTACCTGCAATAAGATTACATCACGATGACTGTCAGAAGTGCTAAAAAATACACTGCTAATCATTTGCAGTAGTCCTGAGAACTTGGTACTGTAATTTTTAAGTGAGAATAGCTAGTATCTCAAGTCCTCTCTACAGGGTGTTAACTCAGACACAAGAGCATTATTTGGAGGAAAGGAACTCCAGGAAATTACACTTCTTTCAATTAAGTTGTTTTGCTGGTTTAATTTAGTTATGAAAACCACAACTTTTCAATGAGAAGTGGCTATTGTCACTGACTGCATACGTGATTAACTACAGAAATATTAACAGATAGACTGCAGTGCAAAGTTTTTCCATGTAAAAATTTGAAACTGCAGTATGGATTAATGTCTGACCTTCAGGAAGAGACAAAATAAGCTATTTCTACCCATATTCTATTAACACCAAACTATCAAGTAATTACAAAATAGAACACAAAGATGTGAAAAAATATTGCTTTTTCTTCTTTTCCTCTACATCTTGAGTTCTTTTACTCAGAGTCTGAATTGAGACACAGGAGATCGAGAATTCTTGTTCAGACTTAGTTGTTTATTATATCTTACCAGTAATATAGCTGCACAGTGTGCCTCCAAGGTTGGCAGGGTGGAAAATGGCTGTGAGTTTTAATTTTCCAAGCTTTTTAAAGTCTAAACTGACCCATTATGAGATACGTTTTTACTTACAATCCAATTAGTAACTTTTCATGTTCTGCAGAGAGGAACTTTTGACCCAATGACAGAACATTCAGATTTGTGAAGAAGAAGAGAAGAGAGAAGACATAAATCCACACCCAAAACCCTTCATATTGTAACCTATTATTATCTATATCTCCTAAACCTAATTTTCTACATTTCTACATATTTCACCCAGTGACATAATTTTAATTACACAGCAACAACCTCAGTGTTATCACACAATTTAGGAAACTTTTCCCAGGGTTTTGGATCGAATACAGCGTGTTTCTGAGGATCACTGCTTCTCAGCACCGAAACGCTGAAATTCTCAGAACCCAGGGCTCCAACATAAAAATACACAATGAAATACCTTAATTCACCAGAGAGCATGCAACATTTGAGAACTTCTTTACAGACAGGCAAACCTTTTACCTGTGTTCCTCCAATATCTATAGCTGCAAGTTACGTAACATACCTATTCTCTATTCAGAAAGGCAGTGCTAACAACAGACTTGTTGATACAGAGGAAACAACAGCTATATTCACATGCTGAAAGTCATATCACAGTGCTTAAGAACAGAAATTGTCAAGACATTCCACACCACTGAGAAATACTCTCACACAGAAAACCATTTAGTATATTGTATAACTAGTGAATATATATTGTATAACTATGAACATTAAAAAGAATATATATGAATTACATTCATATAGTTAAAATCCAGTTTAAAATGCTTTTATGTTCAACATTAGTATCAGACTAGACCACAACGGGTAAAAAAGACAACACCTAAGACTCCCTCTACAGGGTCTAAAAGCTGCATTCCAACCATCTGTAAACATGTGAGGTGCTTTGTTAAATAGCAGATTTGTAATTTAACATAATTAAAATTGGGTATTGATTGTCATTTTACAGCTGAGAGCTCTGTAGGAAGCCCAAATAAACAGGGACAAATATGAGCAGCATGGAAATACAAGAAGGAAATCAAGTTTTATTACACCTCAACCTGCTATTTTCATTATTTAAGCAGTAAGAACTGCCTATGAAACTGACTATGACTAACCCTGCAAGCTTCAAAAGAGAATTCATTGTATCATTTCAGTAAAATCAATTCACCATTTCACTATTCCAAACAGAAGCTCCAAATTAATATAAATCAAGTATCAGACATTGCAATAGCTGTAGTATTTTAAGTATTCACAGAGAAGTAATGCATTCTTATTGCTGAAATGAAATTTTAAATAGAAAGCTTTAGTTCCTCAGAACCGTTTCAACAGCAGTTCCTCTGAAAGCAGCAGGAAGGAAAAAACTGTTATGTGGCATTTGAAGCAATATTCTGGTCAAGAGAATTACTTGTTCAGATACCGTTTAGACATACAGTAGTAGAGGCCAAAATGATAGGCGTCATGTCTTTTGTTTTTGGCTGTGAAGGCATTTATTCCTTTTAACATTTTAATTATTTGTCCACAGATGGCAAACAGCTCCCTCTCACTTCACATTATGATCCTAATGGCTCTTAGCAATCAGACATAGAAATATGGCCCTAAGTCAACAGAACAAAAAAAAAAAAATTCTGAGCTTTAAATACCAGCATTCCTCGATCTTTCTCAAAATTATTTACTGCCAAATCATCATGCTCAACAGCAGGGTATTAACATGACAAAACATTTTTGGGACAGATGGGCCAGATCATACAAGTAAAGCAATAGTCTGCTCAGATTGTATTCCGATCAGTTCCATCTCATCTAGCTGACATGCCTTCGTTACCTGTGTTAAAGAGTGTAATTTTGCTTAATTTTCTTTCTTTCTGTAACTTAAGGCCTCTTTACAATGTTTGCTGATGAATAATAATGACAAAAGTTATAAAAAACCAGAAAGACAAAGATAGAGGAAATGTATACTTCTCTATGATATTTTCCTACTTAAAAGGCAATTTTTATTTTTCCATTGAAGTTCCAGTAAGTTAAGTAGGCAGGTAGTCTACAAACCTCCCACATAGCTGAAACTGTCAGAAAGTACTGATTTCAAATTACTGTGAAGTATTAATGCAAATACTAGTCAGCAAAAGCCATGAAGTCTCCTGTAATAAGTGAAATACTGATATGTAATAAACAGAACTACCTACCTACAAGGACATAATATACATATATACAGACTGTATGGATACTGGGTATCACTAATTAATTAAGGAAACTATCACACTTTTAAATCTCAAGATAAGTAAGAACTCGTCCACATGAAAGTGGCAAGAAGAGCAGCAGCTCTCCACTACAAGCAACTATGGCAACAAAGAGCTGTGGGCTTCAGTGTCACTAGACAAAAATGCTCTGTAAAGGGTCAGATGAGTTAAGTTTGTGCTTCAAGTACCATGACAGAGCTGGTTAATCACTTACAATGCTGTTTCTACTGAAATGCAACCTTACAGGAACCATTCAGACTGACGGTTTTGGCTGGCACTGTCATTTTGCACCCATAAAGCAATGCCTGTCAAAAGAGAGGAACACCAAGAACTGCTGGAACTATCTACTTCAATGTTTTTTCCCATAGTACAGCAGGCAATGCAAAACAAAACATCAAAGATTCAAAAAAAGATAAACATACCAGATGTTTTTATCTGCAGTGACTACCAGATAGGAATATTTCAATGATTTGTTCAGGTTATCCCATGCTTCTGAATTCTAACCTGTAAAATTAATTGTTCCTCTTAGTCTTACTTTATGACTCATATCCTATGCTCCACCTAGCAGGAAACATCTACAAAGAATATTTGGAGTTTTGAAAGATAGTATCAGAAAGAATCAATAGATTCACAACACACTTTCAGAAGAGCAAACAGGGCAACAGACCTAAGTTTGTTGTGATAATGCACAGAGCTTAAGGCACCTATAAACTGGAAAATCCCTTCTGGAGAAAAAAAAAACAAAAAGGAAGCAAAGTTTGATAGTTCAGGGCTGCATTCTGGAGCATGGATCTGTGTCTCAATCATAAAAATATGATCTTTAACATATATTCTTTACTACCTTCTCTTTACACATTAGGTAGATTACTCTGATAAGATGAACATAATTAAGTCCAACTTACAAAAGCCTACCTCTCTAAAATTCCTTTTCCTGAATGTGAGGAAAGCTACCATCTACAAACTCTAACAGCACCAATAAATTTTCTTTAGACTGAGACATACTGAGACATATACTACCTCACCTTGGTGGTTCTTTCCCAGTTTTGCTCAATATTTATGATTTTTCTCTCTCACTGACAATTTATTATCAGAATATAATGACCAAAACTAAGTAATCTGGACACCCTCACAATCAATTAAACTAAATAAAAACCAATAAAGTACCCAGAAAAAAAGAAGCAGATTTAAGATTTTTTATACTTACACAATGCTCAGTGTAATAATACCAGTAATTTGCATAAAACTTCCTTAGGTTTTATTACAGCAATTTATTCTGTAAATTTATTAGGACATTTTAATTACTATTATTCAATTTTAGTATTAATTTCTTTCATTTTGTATACCAACAGCACTTCTAAATATTTTTCCAGTATTGCTTGCAATTCCTTTCTCACTTTTGAAAACCATGAAAGAAATCAGCTACTAACATAAGCAATTTTTGAAACCTCATTCATTCAATTCCACCCACAATACAGAAGTATCAGAATTCTGCACATTTCTGAAAGGCAAACACCATCTAGTGACTGCAACTTTCTGATGAGTCCTGAAAAGTTGTTCTGCACTCTCCTCACCTACCTCAATTTACTTTCTTGCCCCTGCTCTGCACCAGAATAAAAGCTTTTGCTCCCTGAACCAAGTCAACAGCCTAATTCAGGTTATGACCTCTCCAAAGAGTTTGTTTCAAAGCACCAAGCAGCTCCCTGGTGTAATTCTCCATTTGGAAAATTACACTGGAGTTACACTGCAGAATTACTTTACCAAACAAGACAGCTGTTGTGATAGTAATGAAACTGAATGTTTTATTAAAAAAATGGCATTTTACCAAACAGTGTCCTATCACCTTCATACTCAGAGCTCTGCAAAAAGACTTTCTAATCTGACAGTGACAGAAAGATGGTCTAGCAGGGGGGCCTGACTAACACAAAGCTTATTTTCAGGATTGGAAAATTTCTATTTCAATCTCAGCATGTGATCCTACCCCCTAGAATGCTTTTAAGTACTCTTTTTCTTTATCAAGCCCCTAGTGAGGTCTCAATTAATATTAATCAAATTCAAATCAGAAATGCTCTTTGAGGACTGGAAGTCAAAATACTTAACTGAATGATAAATCTATTTTAAAATATACAGTATTTCACATATGTCCATTATATGTGAAAAACACCAGGAAAGGTTAACCTTCTGGCAAACAGAAGAGTTTCACTCACAGCCTAGAATAAAACCAATATAAAAACATCTATGCCAACATCCAAATCCACTGAAGGTGAATTTAGCATCACAAGAGCCTGTTCCTAAGAAAAGAAAAGTTTCTATTAAATCTTCCAGACAAACACAGTTACTACAGAGAAGTCTAGGCTTTCAGTAAGTTTATGCTATTCAACATATTTAACAGGTGTCTCCTATTTTTAACAGTAAAATAGGACTGTGGAGCCAGCTGAATACAATCCATTATTCACTACCAAGATCTCTTACCCAAAGTCAGTAGCTGAAAAAAAACCCCACAACTATGAACTGCCTTTTGTTTAAACATCATTTCCTGATTTCTGCAGAAGACAAAAAGCTTAAGCCATACATGGTCTACTTCACTGAATTTCTATTACCGGCTGACAGGTCAAAGAAAAAACACTGTTTTCAATATTTGCCGCTTAGTTGCTCGAGCCAGTAAAACTGCAGAGACTGGCATGAAAATATATCCAATTCATGCTAAGAATGGCAGCCTGTAAAAATGATTAATGAGTTTGAACTGGCTACAAAATAGCAGACTTCAGTTCTTCAGAAAACCAAAATTTCTGTGACTGTCTTTCAGATGGCACGAAAAGAAAGGAGTCCTGCCTTACTTCTTTCACTGAATGGTATGAGTGTATTGGACAGCATTCGTAGGTACAAAGGTATGGTTCCTGTCTAAAACCTCTGAATTACAGTATTTAAACACAATAATATAAAATTGAGAATGATACTGTAAATACTGTGATTCTTCTCTTTGCAACCAGGACAAATGTACTGGTCACACAAATGACTGTACTAAGAAAAATGTACAATGTCTATCACCCATTTTGTATGGGTCGGATGGTTTACCAAAAGTACTGGACTATATATTTTAACATTTTTGTTGTGTTAAGACTCTCTGCACCTAACCTCCATCAAAAAAGTGTACTTTAGTTTGTACTGCTAAAATTGGAGAAAATAACTGCTAGTAAAGTCTCTAAGAGCTAATTAGAAGGAGTTTGTTCACAGTCTAATGGTAAGACAATTAGACTCATTTGAAAACAGATGAGTGTTTTTTTAAAAGTGTAAAAACAGAAGTCTGGCCTACAGGTGCAAATAAATTCAAAGATAACCATTTCAAATTTTAAGTGCAACACAGTAACATAACACAGGACACAGCTAGACAACAACAGAGCATAAATGAAGTAAGTTCCCTCTTCCCCTGTTGTTTGGCCACTCACTCCCATTTTTCTGGCTATTTTGTCAAAAGCATTTGTGAACCAGATCAGAAACAGCAACCAGAAAGACACTATTTTCCAGCCAGGCTTTGTCTCCACTCCTGTGACTAACTGATACTTTGAGCTGGCTTCCCCCAGGGTAAAAACAAAAAAATGAGACCACAGCAAAGTAGTGCAAATGAAAGAGCAGCAGAACTGGATCACAGTGACCCCCAATTCAATTCAGTTTACCCCGTGATGGAACTGCAGTCTTTGACCGGGTACTTCCAAACAACCAAAGCTAGGGAGAATACACACCAGCCCTCACTTTCGGTTAACTCAGCCGTGACATAATTTAACAACTGTCTACAGAACTACTGCATTGTTAACTGCCATGTAAATAAACCAATAGGACAAAAAACAACAGCGGAAGTCAAGATACACAATCAATTAAGTTCTTATAAATTTGATGACCACGTTACTATACAGGACCCTCCCAAACAGTTATTCTTGCGGTAGCAGTTTATGTTATGAAGTCAACTCATTAACAACCATCGCTCCTACAATAGCAAATACTTCCACAATGTAAACTGAGAATGCACCACCCTCAATTTTTCCCATTTGCTATTTGAGTTAACCTTCAAAAGACCTGGCTGAACAAGATGTTGTTGATAGAGGGTTTTTATTCTGAGTCTTTACTGCCAAGTATCCTTTTCAGTTTAAGGATATGTTCACAATATGCCACAGGATATGGAGGACACCATTTAGGGAACTAGAAGACAAGCTGACATATATATAGGAACCAAGACCTTGTAACAAAATACACTGTCATCTCCTACTTCCGAAGAAAACCACTGAACCAAACGGGCAATTAAAATCCCTTAAATTCAGTACAGTTTAATTTTGGAAGATACAGACAACAGGTACATATTCAGTAAGGATCACACAAGGGATACAAAATTACTATTTCAAAATTAAATTCCATCAATGACAGAGACAGTTAAAACAACAGCAGTGGGGGGGGATATTACCTTTGTCAGCAACAATAACTAGACTTGAAGAGCAAGTGGACAAAGATACTAAACTAGGAAAGCACTTAATTTTTTTTCCCTGATGCTTCCCCTATGAAGGGAAATAGTATTATGAAAAAAATAATTTTTAAATACAAAGATTTTATTAATCAAGTTTTACTGGATGTATGCAACTAGATGTACTTAACACTAGATCTGGACAAAGAGCAAAACCACAAAACTGTCACTTTAAAAAAAATGAGATATGATCATATTTTACAGTATCCATGTTGTAACACATGATATCATTAATACAGGGGATCCTACAAAGTATGCGGAAAAGGCCCCAGTTTGTATTTCTCTATAAAAACTGCTTAGATTATTAATGTAAATTACTAAGTTTTGCTAGTTGTATTATACGAGGGATATAAATAATAGAATTTCCTACATTTAAAAGCTGCACTGTTAGAACACCTAACCGAAATTACAGGCAAAATCTCTAAGCTCGAGCATATTCTTTAACCTGCTAGGTAGACTTCTGCATCCAAGCATTCTCACAAACCTCTAGCTGCCATCTACCAGCACAGACCTGCTATCAGAAATTGGTTTTTGCAGGATCGCAATAGTGCTGGCTGTACTGCCACCGTGTCACCTATTTTAAAAGACGACCCCTGTCTCAGATAGTTTACCACAAGAACATGCAGGAAGAGAAAAGGAATGAACACATTAAGACGGTTTCAGTAATCAAAGCCAACTGTGAGAGAAACTCGCACTGAAGCACTTCACCTCAACCCAGCACTTGGAGGAGAAAAAAATGCACCAGTAGCACTATGCTATTCACACTCAGTGCCCCTTACACACAGCAGAAGGTTGTGAACATTCATGTGGGAAAGTATCTCAAAGACTGGTGGCATACACACATCAGATTCAAGGAAAATCACAGACCGCCAGAAAAATTAAGTGAAAAAAGGTGGAGTTAATTACTTCACCTTTGTATACCTTACAAGGCTAAAAATATGCCAGCCCGTGTGCTTTCACATATTGTAATTTTTCAAGCACAGCTATGATAATGAGAGATAAAAATTAAATGCAAAATATTACCATAATAAGTAACAAAAATAAAAGTAATGTGATAACAATATTTATATTTTTATATTATTTATTTACAGTCCATTATGTTAAATAGTTAAGAAGTACCACAGAGGTACTCTGGGATTAGATGCAACTGTCCTACTGGGTCACAAACAAAAGCTGTCTGGAAAGCATGCTACGAATGGGACAAAACAAGGGAAGCAGCAAGCAACGTAAAAATTTAGAAACCATTGATTACTGCCTATAAAAGTTTGAGACAAGTATTCATTAGTTTCCAGTAACATCATATACATAGAAAGGATAGGAAAAATGGAACTGTCAGGCATGAATCCTCTATACAGAGATATTAACATATACATCAAAAATTAATACATACTGATGAAACACTTAAGAAAACTTTTTTTTAATGCTTTTTCAAATCCAATAACATTCTGTACATATTTAAATATGAGGGGAGATGTTAGGTAAACAGACACATTTTCAAAGAGTTCATTTTTTAAAAAAACAGTGCATAGGACATATCCAGTGAAAAACACAGCTTTTCGCTTAAAAAATTCTGTAAATGGTATTTAATGCACAGAAGGAACAGACCTGCTAGACATAAATACAAAGGCAGGTACCACAAATTACCTTTCCTTCAGCTCCTAAAAAGCACTGACAGGCCCAATTGCCCTCACCTAAGTTTAGATAACTAACATGAGTTGTTTACAGGAGGACTGCAGTCACCCTGTAGAGCCTCACAAGCTGTACCTCTTTCTCCTCACACTGTCAAGAGACCTTGAATACCGAATACTTTTACTCTTTAAAGAATACTGATTCTTTTCTTGGCTGACCACAATAACTGCCTAACTTATACAGGATGATACACAGGCACCAATTAAATTATGCTTTCTCTGAAGGAAAATATAAATATATATATAAATATATAGATATAATCTACAGTTGGTGTATGAATATTCCTTCTGCTTCTATTTACAAATACATACATACAGAAAAATGCACACATTCAAATACAGATGGCTCATATGGTGTCACATTTCAATATCCTCAAGGAGCAACAATTCTAACAAAAAGATACTCTCAAAACTATTCAAACTCTGGGTACAGTTTAAATAATCTACAAGTCTTGCACTCTCAGAAAAATCTGCACTAAATTAGTAACAATTTCATAACTGAACTCCTGCTTTGCCAAATAATAACCAGCTGTTGGAAAATAATGTTTCCCAGAACGAGAAGAAAATAGCCAATTTAAAGATAAATTACAACTTAAACGAGATAACTACTTAAACAGTTTGCAAAGAACTTCCTCCTCAATCAGAGGGGCCAGCTAGATGCATCACCAGGAAGCAACAACTCTATCAGTAAGTGACAGAAAAAAATAAAGCTAGCAATAAAAATTAACTTAGACAAAAAAATTAATGTGTTAACTTCATATAACAGTTTAGAGGAGGGTGTTAAACACTGCAAAACGTCCTCTGCAGTTTTTTAAGAAAGGTTATGAAGCCTGAAAAACAATCCATATGTTCTGACTAATAAGAGAGAAGCTCTAACACGCTTTCTCCAAAAAAACAAAAGGTACAAAGTCCATACTTGTTCAGTATTTTCTGTTTCAGCTCATGTGTTCTGCACCCACGACTTCCAGCTTACACACCCTTCGCCTCTTCAGTGAGCATATAATGTGTACAGCATTCCCAAGAAAGCTAATGGTAAGGAAGTTTTATATAGACACAAAATAGACAGTAAGGCTAAACACTGGAAAACTTTAAAAACTTACCAGGTATTTTGACTAGAACTCATGACCTTTTTAATCAAGCCCCTATTTGCACAGTATAATTTTACTTACACTGTGAAACCTACTTATGTTCTCTGCATTTTGGCATGACTGACCCAAGAAAACTCTCAACCTAATCAAATAATTACTGATACTAAAACTTTTCATTTTTTTTTTGCAGAATACTGGTATTGGTAATTCACTCTGAAGGACGTAAGCATTATATATAATAGCTAATTATACCTCCTATGCAAATTACATCCAAACTTATACTGAACGGTTATTTTCAGCCTACAAGGAACAGTAGGCATGAGTACTTACTACATCCTCCTGGTTTCCTTATAAGCATTTTCCAGCAATTTCTCCTACACTTAATAAAAATCCAAACTGTGTAGGGCTTTCAGACTACTCTTACGAAAGAGTCATTGCCAATACACTATACCAGCAGCCTAACAGAACTTTAGACTTTATTCTTGAAGCCAGAAATAAAAGTTTATAGACACCCAGATTATCTACTGAATCAATCCTCTTAATTTTTTAACTTCTAAAACACATCTTTACTTTAAATGAGATCAGTTAGCAGAGATGGTAAGAAGGCAGAGCAGTTTTTTGAATTTCTTTCTGCACCCAAAGTATTCCACCAAAGATACCTGTACTAGTGAAGCAAAATTTAAAAATTCAAATTTAAGTCAGAGGAACTATCTTCTGTACTCTAAATGTGTCTGAAGTTTTAATGGGATATACTTACAGAATGGCCAAGATTGGAATGAAACTCTAGAGATCATCTAGTCCAATCACCTGCTCAAAGCAGGGTCAGCTAAAGGAGGTTGCTCAGGCTACTGCCCAGAGAATCAACATGGATGGGAAATCCACACCATTCCCTATCAATGTCAGCTCCCAGGAACCATGCCCTGTTGTCATGACATTTCAAGTGCAGTTGAAGATTCTTTGTGATGACATCAACCAGCTCCTGCAGCACTGTGGGAGGGACTTCATCAGGTACCATGAACTTCTATACATCAGGTTTATCTAAACATTTCAGTCTGACTCACCCAGAGCAGGTCTTCCTTGTGCCAGACTTTCCCTCTGGTCCATTGGACCTGGGTTCCTGAAGGCAACACTCATCAGTAAAGACCAGTGCAAAGCATACAGTGAGTGTCTGCTCTACATCCTTTGTCACTAGATTCCCCACCCTGTTTAGTAGAAGACCCGCATTTCTCCGTGTTTTCCTTTTGTTGCTGGTACACCTGTAGAAGCCCTTCTTCTTGCTGCCCTTCACATCCTTCCCCAGATTCAACTCCAGATGGGTTTTGGCTTTCCTAACTTCATCCCTGCATACTCTGACAGAGTCTCTGTGGTCTGACTGGCTCACACAACTCTGCTCTCACCTCTTATAAATTTCCATTTTATGTTTGGATTTTGTCAGGAGCTTCCTGTACATCCACACAGGACTCTTATTCACCTTTTCGTGATTTCCTTTTCACCAGGAAGAACCATCCTTGAGTTCAGGGGAGAAAACTTGAAACAAAAAACTTGCTCTCCTAGATCCGTCTTCTCTCTAACATACCCCATCTTTTTCTAGGCTACTCTACAACATAACTCTGCTGATTAAACTGATGAAATGTTTTTGCCAAAGACAGCTGCTGGGATCTTCTGGGAAACCTCTTTATTAAGACTGTATTATGTAAGTAACATCAGTTTTATTGACTTTAACTTGAAAAGCAATTTCAACACAATGATCTCTATCCTTTGCCATGTTAGTTGCATCAAAATGAATTAGCACTATAATCTGAAAACAATTTTATTACTTTCATAACTCATTTTAAATCAAGTACTTACCATAACCTAAACCTAAAACACATGGGTAAATGGAACAAATACAACTGTTAAAATCTGCTCCACCTGACAGACATATTTTTTCAGCAAACACTTGACTTACCACAACACTAAGCATACTTTTTAGAGGTATGTGCCTCATCATCTGACAACCTACAGTGTCTAGTAGAAAAACAAACTCAATTACAGTGTATATAGCCAAAGAATCATGAACTACACATCTCGGAGTCATGCTGGCATTCACATCAGAGAAAAAAGTCACAACCGCTAAAATGCGGAAAAAATGACTCTCCAGAGAAGTTCCATTTTTTTAACAGATTAGAAAATTAAGCAATTCTAAAAAACTAATCTCTCCAGAAGAGTAAACAGTTTCATGAAAATTGGCCTGTTACCTGGTCTAGTCACTGAACTTTGACATGTCCTTGTTTAATTTGCTATTGCAAAAGCTAAGGGAAATAAAAAGTAAAATCTTATTAGTCAATCGAATTTAGACACCAAGTGACAAAGTGAAAGAAATTTTTTTTAATAGAGGGGAACCTCTAATGTAGGAGTATTCCAGCTGAAAATGTGACCTTCCCAATCAAGATGGAAACTTTCACGCTTTTTTACTGCAATGTGCAATAAACACCATCAGGAGCGAAGGCATTATCAACTTTTATTTAGCAAAACTGAAAAAAAATGCAAATCATCGAGAATTTAAACCCGACAGTGTCTACTTCCAACAGAAATCCTGCACCTCTCCAGGACACATTGAGAAGAGCTCTATCGCCGCTTACTGGGCAGCTGCAGAACTGTGTGTGGTTTGAAAACAGCACAGGGATGATGACGGCAGAGCTACTGCATGGACAGGCAACTCAGTTACACTGAGGACACAAGTCTGACAGAAGCTTTTCTTCCAGCTGTTAGCTCTCACATGCCCTGTATTTAAGGACATCATACTTCACTGTTTACCTGCACCTCAACCATTTCTTAACCGTGTGGCCAGAGCCAAAGGATTACCTCCCTCCCAGTCAAATAACACTGTAATGGCAAATTGCTGTGTTCAAAATACTAAGGCTGAGCACTGTGAACTCTTGCTGGATTTAAAACAGTGTAGGACTATCAACGCAAAAAAAAAAAACTGGATGGGGGCTGTTGGGTTTTGGTTTTGCTTTTCTGTTGTTTTTTTTCTTAAGTCCAGTGTATGTGGGCACATCCATACTTGCTGTCTCAAGATCGATGATCCACCAGTATTTTAAGTTTCCTATAAGCAAAAAAAATTTCTCCTCTAGAATATTCTCCACACTTTCCACCAACAGACAATATTTTGTTCATAGAAATCATAGAATACCCTGAGTTGGAAGGGATCCATAGGGATAATCAAAGGCCACCTCCACGCCCTGCACATGACAGCCCAAAGAATAACAAAACCCATGAGCCTGTTCCCAAAAGACTGTGTGTGTTTGTACATATTTGTTTCATTGCTCCTTCTCACACATCAAATGAGCATACAAATGTGATACTTCTACAGCTCTGCGTTTTCTTGCTGTTCTGACAAGATCACCCATTCACAAGCCATCTTCAACACTGCCTACTTCTCAAGTTTCTAGGTCAGCATCTCCTAAACAGTGTTTTTCACAGTAACACATCCACTGTGATGATCAACTTAGTTTAACACCTTTTTCTGGCAGACTCCTAATCTTTCCTCCCATCCCACAAAAAAAATACAAATTATGGATCAGAAACTGTCATCTTCACACTGTTTTTCTTCTGTGTATCTGTCTCAGCTTATCAGCTTCATGCACACACATTACAGCCGGTCCAAATATTCCTTAAACAGTTCCACAAAAGCTGAAAACTCACAGAGGGCCACCACCTCCCAAACAATCCCCCCATTCCACTCCCAACTTTGACAACAGGCAAATAAAGCAGGCTGCATAAATTCTGGTGCCAAGAAGCTCATTCATTATTCCCTCCCCCAGAGAAGCACTGACACCTACTTTACCAACACCAAACAGTGAGATCTCACTCATCCACACAAACAGACTTGCTATGTACACAGAGACTAACTGATGGTGGGGCTTGTAACACCATCACCGTCTTCCCTAACCAGAAAAATAAGATAAGTAGACTAATAAAGCATAAACATGGTAAAGTTTTAGCTAAGTAATATGGGCCTTCTTATAAAATTCATCATATTAATTTTTACCGTGCACATTACCTCAGTCTCTCTACTGTAAGAAATTAAGTTGAATTTATAACTTTTCTTTATTTAGCCCCCTGCTTCTTCACGAGTTTGTTTTCTTTTAGGATCCCCTTCACTCCACAAGTAACACCAACTAAGAACCAATCTTTGTTACTTTCTAGTGCTCAGTCTTTGCTTTTCTTCTAGAATGCTACACAATACAACTCAAATCTTTCATAAAGTGATACCACACTTTGATATTTCAGGAAAAAATCCACCTGAAGTGTTTAATTATTTACATGAGTCTGCTTATACTGTACAAATTCAAGAAACAGACCACATAAGCCTGAACACAATCACAGCAACCACTTTCTTCCAGAGAGAGAGTAAACATTCCTTTCAGTCTGCTTCCTCAAGTTGTAATGGTATATCAACTATTCCCCCTGTTTAAGTAATAAAAGCCTTACACTGTGAGTTTAGCTTCCAACCTATGTGAATTTTTTTTTAAAGAGAAAATCTGTCTGAAAGTTATGTACCCCAAAAGCACCATATCACCATCATTGCCTGAACTGTAGAGTGTGCTGGAGTAACTGATGGAAACTACAATTTCAAGTGAGAACTTCTGTTGAGCCTCAGATATGAATGTTAACTTCTTTCTCATACCTGTTATAAGCCATTCAGAGTTTCTCAGCAGTTCTTACAAGCACTTCTGATGAGAGATAGTTCTCACCAAATTCACAAAAAATGCTTATAGTGGGACTTATGGATGGGTTAAGCTTTTGTATTGTTTTCTAACTGACAGGCAATGGAGAACTCAATTTCTAAGACCAAGTGAAGATATTAAAAGCATCAAAAATTACCTGCTGTTCAGTATGTCCCTGCCCTAAACCAGTATTTGTTGCTGTTTAAGAGACTTACAGCACTTAAAAAAATACACACTAAAAAAAAAAACAAAAAAAACACCAAAAAACATAGAGAAAATATATACAACAGCCAAAGTAAAACACAAGGAAAGCCTATGTAGAACAAAAGGCATAAAAAAGAAATAAAAATATCCATCTGTTTAATATATGTAAGCACAGGATGTATCAGTTACACGACTAGAATGAAAACATTTAGAAATCTCTATATTCCTAAAAGGACAGAATGGATCTACCTTTCTTTATACCAACATATGATTTCTTTCTGGTGTTAAAAACAGAGATGTTAATTGACTATTAATTTGTATATCTGTGTTTTCAGCTATTAATATTCATGTCACCCACTTCTGCTACTGCTTCTTTCTTTCTTTAAAGCTACTGCTTTAAATCTCTGAATTAACACAATGGCAGGATGATTAAAACTTATTTAGTTTAACTTGGTTTTAATTTAAACTCAACTTTAAAAGCCTTCAAAATTTTATCTAGGAACTATAGGCCTCAGGAACACAAAAGAATCAACAGAAGTCACTCACTGAACAGTGCCACTATTTTAGTGACCACTAAAAAGAGAAAACTGTATTTAAATATTTGAAAATAGGCCTTTTCTCAAAGAGATTTTGTATTTATTTACTACTTTTTTTTTTAAATCAGACCCAACCACACACATAGTATGTTTATTATAACACATAAACTTGCCTGCTTTAAAGTTACAAGTTGTTCTCTCTTCCATATTGCCCAGGGAGCCCTATTTCAGCCTGACACTTCTTAAGACAAAAAGTGTAACAGCACAGGAGCACATACTGACATCATGGTAATGTTTCTACCAGGAAAATAAGGTTATTTCTCATCTGGGACAATAAAGTGAAGATGCTCTTAAAAGTAAAGACAGGATAAAAATTTAGATGTCAAAACATTCTGAAGATTTTAAGGAGACTACTCTCAGAACTGTTTCTTCCCCCTCTGGTGAAGATCTGGCCAAATTATGTACTCAATGTGCAATTTATAGTCCACTTCTCCCTCTTCTAACACACCTCTACTTCAAAGAGACTTCCTGCTGCTTGAAACATAACAGGACAATGGAACCACTTTTGCAATATCCTTCCAGAACTGCCAAACTTCCAGGACTCAGAAGGCATTCAGAGCAGCTCCCTGAACCTGGCTTTACAAAGCATTGGGCAGATTAACAGCGCATTAGCTGCCTGGCAGTATTTGCCTGGGCACTGGTAAATAGGCTTACTCTCTGTAAGAGAAAAAAGACACATTTCCAAGAGTGGCTAAAGCATTACTTACAGTATGGCTTATCCCACTGCATCCTATTTACCCTTTCAGCTTTCAGATCCAATCAGTTTTTCGACTTCTATAATCTTTGGTGGTGGTGGTGTTATGAGAACAAGCAGAAATAAAGTGGAATATAGACTTTGTTTCATATCTGACAACACCACCAAAGGCAAAAACTTATTTAGTACCAGACAGTAAAGGCAGAATGAAAGAAATTACCACTTTTCAAATTACGAAAAGTACCAATGCAGATACTAGCAAATTACCAGTGTTTAGAAAAGGGATTAAAATATCACGCAGCACATATTCAGTCAATGAAAAAAAAGACAACATTAGTACCTCCTATTTTCAGCCAAATTTGCACCTTCATCCTTGAGCTCCTTACTTTTCCTTACACAATCTTCTAAGAGAATTTCCTTTCTTCTCTTAGCTGCATGCACCCAGTTAGCATCATCATCGTCACCCAGATCCTTGTCATCCGCAGCTTCTGCTTCGAACTGCTGAGAAGTAGCTTTTGAGACCTTCTCACCAATCTTTCTCTTCCACCCAAAAGAAGCCATCTGGAGAACTAGGGAAAATGCATTTTCAGTAGTCAAGTAATGAAGCTTTTAGGTACACAGCAGAAAAATCACGCCTCGCTCATCTCGAAGCTAGAACAGTAATAGGGAGGGGCACGCCCCCACAAAAAACCCAGCACCCGAGCTGTCACTGAGGCACGCACAGCCCCGATCCCCGCGGCGGTACCTGGCGCAGTCGCCGGCCACCTCTCCCGGCTGGAAGCGCCGCGCCAGCCCCGGTCCGCGGCAGGAAGCGGAAAGGCGGAGCGGCACCGCAGGAACCCGGCAGGAGCCGGAAGGAAAAGGGGCAGCGGCAGCGCCCACGGCCCTGGCGGCGGCAGGGACAGCCGGGAGCTGTAGTTCGCCCCGGCCCGGGGCGGCAGTGCCCTTTGGGTGCCGTGAGGCGCCCGGCGGCCCCCGCTGCTGGGCGGGCTGAGGCAGCGGCGGAGCGCAGGAGCGAGGGCGGAGGGGAAGAACACCCGGCCCTGGGAGCGGCACCGCTCGTGGTGCTCGAGTGTCACACAGGGACAGGGGCAGGACGGCGGGAATGCCGCCGCATTTACCGACTGCGCCCTGGGACAGCTGCCACCCACCATGGGGAGGCGGCTCCGGGCGGGAAGTACCATAGGAAAAAGTGATCCAGGCTCCCCAGGACGGGTTTTTCCTCTAAAGGGGAAAAAAACACCACCACAACAAAAACATCACACCAGGAAAAAAAGAAAAAACAAAACAAAACAAAACCAAAAAAAAAAAAAAAAAAAAAAAAAAAAAACCAGCCAAAAAGCCCACCAAAAAAACCCCCACACATAAGAGCCCAAACCCCAAAAAAGCCAAAACAAAGACACACACCCACCCCCAAAATACAAAAAAAACCCTAAGCCAAACAAAAAATCTCTATGACAAGAAGAGAAGACAGGCTGCAAGGTTTAAAACTGCTCCCTGCTTACAGGGACCAACACCGAGAGAAAAGCCCCATCCGTGGTGCGAGAGAAAGGCTGAGTGAAGATGCGAGACGAGGAAGGCTTTTACACCGTGGTCAGGGTTTGTTCTGTCCCAAATTCCTTTTCTACAGCAAAAAGGTTTACACGATCTAGGGGAAAAGGGTCAGTCGGATCAGGCGAGCACTACTGGTGCACCAGCCTGTGTACCTCGGAACTCTGATGTAATTAATGTTGTGTTGCTGCTTTTTCTGAAATTGTAGTACCTGCTGTTTTTAAAACGAGTTAACAGCTCTTTTGCACTTAACATATATAACACTAGAAAACAGCAAGCACTCAAACAAGATGGTTCAGTATTTCATGTTTACTTAGCTTTTAGTTTTGAAAGTTTAAAAAGTTATACATTTAGAAAGAAGCATTTTTGCCATTCAGCTTTGTCAAAAGAAATTAACAGGAAGTAGGCACATCTTTGTTAAAGAACAGGACTTCATATCTTACAATGGTAATCAACTGGTAAAATAAAATTTAGCTCAAAGTTTGTATTAAACACTCACATCAAGACAAACATGAAAGATTTTTTTTTTTCATATTGCACCACCAAGATTAATTTTTATCCATTACATAGTGAGTTATATTGCACATGGACAGCCCAGGTACATCCATGTTACTGAAAAATTTACAATACAAAGAAGTTAACTCCAACAGGAGTAAATTTGGGGATACAGATTAACACACTTTACCAGTTTGTGTATCTGCATAAGCTGCCTTACAACTCTGGCAGCTCTCTTAGTGAAGTTTCATTTCACAGCCCATTGGCAGTTTCTAGTGCAATGCTAATGAAAAGTCTGCGAGATCAGTAGGAACACGTGAAGAAACCAATTTCAACAGCGACATCTACAAAGCATAGGAAAGTCACACAACAGGCAACTGGGTTCAACGAGGTTGTTAGCGCCCCTTTGTACTCCTCCCACTCCCTATAAAAATCTCAGTTCAATCAGAAAACCTTTGGCTGTCAAAATTGATCTACCATAAAAATGTACTTTATTTAAAACTACATATATTGTACACTTCTGCCAGTAACTTGCTTTAACCTCCTAATACCAAAACTAAGGACAAACCAGGGTTCTTAATGCACAAGAGGGCCGAAAAGGTATATAAAAATTAAAAACTATTTTGCAGCTTTACACCTTGCATGTGTTGTCAGCATTAAAAGTAGCAGATAGCATTTATAAATAGTTTAATATATGCAAGTGATCCCAAACCAACTCCAGATGAGGAATTACTACAATTTAAAAACCTGTGCGTTTGTAGTGTTTATACATGTGCAATACATAATAATTCCAAAATAAAGAGTAACAAAAATGAACACACTGATTTATTCAGAACATCAGAACCAATTCTTACAAGACTAAAGACAGGACTTTTTTGTAGGATTTGCAGCTGGTCCCTCATGTTGGCATCTTAAAGTTTTGGGTTTAAACTTCTGATACTAACTTCCACTTTGGAAAATCTTCCACTTTAAAGTACACTGATACAGCCAATGTCCCTGCAGGGACCATCTATGACACTTGAGGATAAAGAAGTGAAGGTGTAATTTGTACCTATCCACTAGACAGATCTCACAATCACCCAGTTCAGAACGCAGTTACAGCGGTTCTGGGGCTTAAAAGTTTCTTCAGATTCTGTGAATGTGAATTTCTGGACTGCAGCCAGCTGGCCAGGATTTAAACTGTTCTTGTATCTGTAGCTAGCAGTTTCCCATGGATAAAATCTCAGCCATTGGCAAGAATTTCCATCAACGTGAAGAGTCCAGGTTTCACTGTTCATAGTAATGCCTGGATTTCCAGCCTCTTCCTGGGGGAGCAACCTTTGAAACTATGTAGGACAAGAAGATCATTTTGAAGTAAACATTAAGTCTTGAATGCAAAACTAAGTATTTTATGACTGTTTATATCTACTAAGTGCTAGACGAAAACAAAACCATGGCTAATTATATCCAATTTAAGAGCGACTAAGGGTTTTCATGCAAGTAGTACCCATGATTTTAACATAAAAGGTTCAGGTTTTTTTCCTGGAATGCTGCAAAAACCATTAAATGCAGAACGATTTTTATTATGGGTAATTGCAATCTACTCTTGAAAACCTTTTGAAAGTTAGCATTCAAATTGTCCTGATCAGTTTTCAATGCTCAACTGAAAAGTTAGACTGTTTAATTCAGTTACATTAAATAGCAAAGTTTTCTATAAAAGTGCCCTTGGAAAAACTAGAAACCTATGTATGCAGTTTTCACTTCATACTGTATACTATATAGTATATCCTAAGTTAACCTGATAACCAGCTATATCAAAGTATTAACATGTATGTTAAAAAACTGTCAATTTCAGATTCTGGAACAGCATGAAGGCTGTGCTCTTAACTACAGGGGCATGTTTATAAGGAAAAGGATTCTCAGCCTGCAGTAGCAGTGGGGAGCTGCTGCGCTGCTACCACACTAAGATAACATGTGCAGACGAAGAGCTTCCTCACAGCAGCATTGCTTCTTCACAAAGCAACATTTTGGTTTAGCCCATGGGATACCACATCTCCTCAGCATTAAGTCCCCTGCCATTGTTATGGACTCAATCGTTTCACTCACTGCCCACAGAATTTTCCCCCTCAGTTCATTACAGAGCACCTGGCTGGATCTGCATGCATTTAATAACATTTTTTGTTAAAAGTAGTACATTGTAACGCATCAAAGTATTCTTTATTATTTTCTGTCAAATAAGGGGGAAGAAACATAGCAGTTTTAACACATTACTGTTGAGAGATGTTGATAGTTCGGAGTCACAACTGTAGAGCGTGACCAACAAGTCATACTGACATCACTGAACTAGTACGTGTATGTTAACTTACAGTGCATCAGATATATGTATAACCAGAGAAGAAAAACAAGGAGGTCCATCTAGCTTAAATGTTATAGGCAGCCTATTTTGCACTCAAGGTAAAATGTTACAAACACTACCCAAAGAGCATGTTATTTCCTGTACCTGTGTTATGCTATTGGACAGCAGGCAATCAGAATTCACTCCAGCTTCAAAATAATATATAGTAACTGCCCATAATTTTAATCCCCATGCAAATTGCATTCTGTGGCTAGCTTTTTCAGTGCCTTAGTTAATTTAACTTGATTATAATTGGAAGCATCTTGACTATGATTTAGGCATGCTTATTGCTATAAAAGAAATAAGCCCATCTTCAAAATTATTGTGCAAGTATTTTAATAAGATTTGCACACATCTCAAAAAATTCTATTGTATGACTCCCTGGTCTTGGAGTTACATCAGCTGTGGAAGAGTCAAGCGAAGAGTTCACTGATGAGGTAAGGGATGTATCTGCAGATTTTCCTTGAGCATCAGCATCTGAATCTTTCTGACAAGATCTATAGTTGCTCACAGAACCTGATCTCTGTGGAGTTGCAGCACCAGACTTCGCTTCAGTGATTTCATCTGGGGACAAGAGAAGAGAGAAGGAAAATGAGGTATTCGTATCAAATTGGTTCTAGGAAGAGCAAGTATCTTCCCCTTCTCACACTTCTTAATCTTGTCTTTAAAGTCTTGATTAATAAATAAAAAGCTTTTGCAAACTGTATTTGATACAAAATAGAAGCTTATATACACAGTAGCACAAAGCAAATGTTCTTATGCTAATTCTTTCTGTACTCTGAACTGTACTCCAGAACTATTTACATCTTGTTCAAACCAATACTAATTGTATTTTTCATGAACTGATTTCAGCAGCTAATTGTTCAATTTAGGTTACTCAAAACAGAAACAGGTCAGCATCATAAGATTAAGCTGAATAGCAGTTTGTAGATGTTTTTTTCTACCATCTACTTTTATTTTTGATCTCTTTTGGGGATTTCTACATTGTTACTATTTCTATTTTTATGATAACTCATTAGCACATTATAATTGTTAGTATCTGTATTAATTTATTCTTCTCTTTTGAAAGTTTTTCACCATTGAATGTTCTACATTTGGTCTGCAGCAACTTATGTTTACCCTCCCTATGAGGAGAAAATAGTTTCATCTTAATAGTAGTGTTCTCCTTTAGCATCTCTACTCTTATTTTACATACTGAACATTAACTTGTGTCTAAGCTGGCTCCCAGAAGGTTATTTCAGGTGAACTGACAGAAAAGGCAATCTCTCCTGTTTACAGAAAGCTACCTTAAATTACAAATTGTTAAGAGGAATAGAGAACAGTTAACCATGGTGGAGAGAAGGAATGTCAGATCAGTTTAACTGTTGGAAGGGATACGACAAATCTGTGCCCTTGCATATTTCCTCAAAAGTGGAAACCAGGATTATAGCAGGCTGCCCTCCCCCAGCTGCATGGCTCTAAGCAGTCCAAAAAAGAAAAAAAATCCTTATTTCCGTGCAACGTTTTCCTAGGCATGCCATCAACACCACTGGATGTACGTAATTTTCCTTTAGTCTACTATGCCCATAAACAAGCCTATTAGCTCCTCTGTTCACTTCATCTAACCAGGCTTTGTATACTGTGTTACTGTCACTCCATAAAACATATTTTTGTACAGGTAAAACTAAATGCTTTCAAGACTTTAGCTACTGCAAGCATACAATTCCTACCTCAAATTTTAGCTACTACCAGAACTGATGGGTTAACTTTGCCTTGCATCTGATATCTCAGTGCAATGGGGAAGAAAATTAGAAGGGCAAAAGTGAGAAAACTCATGGGTAGAAATAAACAGTTTTAAGTAATGGGGGGGAGAAGTGATGCAAAGGCAACCACTCACTATCTCCAAAGCAGACGGCCCAGCCGGTCTCAAGGTTACCTTCCCCAAAATCCCTTTCTTTGCTAGGCATAACATAATACAGCATTGAATGTCCCTTTGTTCCATCTGGCTCAGCTTTGCAGAGCTGTTGTTCCCCTCCCAACACGGCAGTGTGGAAAAAGAAAGGCTGGATACTACGCCAGTGCTGCTCAGCAACACTCGTGTGTTATCAATACTGCTTTAGTCACAGATCCAAAACAGCACCATGCAGGCTGCTATGAAGAAAATTAACTCCATCTCAGTCAGACCCAGTACAGCAAGGTACAGTCCAAGTCAAATTTAAATGCCTAGATGTCAAGCTTTATCTTCACTAGAAAACACTGTCTGCATGCTTAGTTCAGATCTAAATTAATGTTTAAATTTGGGGTGAGGCTCCAAAGGCAGCTTAAGTTGATCCCAATCTCATTTCCAACAGTCCTGTCCCCTTTTCCATTACTGGTATTAGTTCTGATGAAAACACAAAATGGAGCTCTTCAGGAGCTGATATAGCTTAAAAGCAATTATTTCAGGGATGCAGCAGCTAAGCTTCTATCACAGGAACACTAGTGCAGGAAGGAATAAGGAAACACTGATACAGATTATATTGGTTAAAAATAAAAAAGGGCCAACACTTACTTCACTTCTAAGTAAGTAAATAAAGACATGTTTGCCAAGTAGAATGATTTCCCATACAACTCAATTAACTTAAGGAACTTTTCACATACCATCAATACTACGGAAGTCCAGTAAGTATGTTCTGCTGTCTACCTGATACAACTGGAGACTCATTTTGGAATATGCACTTGTTACTGGATTCTTCCTCCGAACACGCAGATAATATGGATTTACAACCTAGTATGAAAGAGATTTGAGTCAGTTAACCAGAACTGCTTGAATATCACAGCATATTGGTTTTGCCCTTTCAACTCACTAGTGTTTATCAAGTGGTTTCTGATTTCATTACCTGTTGGATTTGAGGGTTTTTAGGGGATTTTTTAGCCAAGAGAAATACATTCCTACAGCCCCAACAGAAAACTTTAGCAAGACTTTTTTTCCTGTCAGCATGTACAGTCTCCCCCAAAACCCTTCTGGCACAGCACACAGATAGCACACACCCATGAGACTAATGCCAGAACATGAAAAGAGTTTCAGGCCTCTGGGTTATACAGCTACAAAGCTCAAACCAAAATGCATTCTTGTGTACTGTAAAGGTCCTCTATTTTGTTACCTTCCATTCATAATCCAACTGTTTAATTGCTCGACAAACTTCAGCCATGATATCATTTGGTCGACTCTGACTCCGTATTCCCAAGTGCCATTTAGCCCGTCTCACACCCTGGTGTTTTGACTTCTGTGGATTCAGCTCATCAAGAGTGTGTCGAGGACGTGGTGCTTCAGCTACTAAGAATGGCACTCGTTCAGGGTGAGGGCGAGACAGGTGGTGATCATCCAGAAAAGAATCTGGTGGACTCGTAGCCAAGTAGAAGTCTTTGGCCTCGTTCATTATTCTTCTGTTATCTATAATGAGGTGGTAAGCAACAGCTAGAGGGTCCTGATGATTTCGGCTGTACAGACAACTTAGCACTTCCTCTTCAGTGCATTCGAACTTCTCACACACTTCTTTTAAGGCTTCATCATCAATCATGGTAGAGCTGTATGATGGGTCTTCAGGAAACAAGTATTTTGGAAGGTCCTGCTTAAACCATTCATGTTCCCTGGATTTAAAAATAAAAACTTCTGAATATATGTAAGTAAAGAAAACATTTTGAACAGGAAATTCTTTAAAAATATAAAATTAATTTTAGTCTGTGCAGGAAGAATCATGTGCCAGTCCAAGACCCCTTGTAGCACAAACACTAAAACAGTACATAAAGTAATCGCTGCTGGCACAAGATTTTATTAGACATTTTGCAGGAAACTGAAAAAAACGTTTTTTGCTATCTCACAAATCGCTTAGGGATAGGAATCAGGTGGTTACTTTCTCATTTATGATTTCATTCCCTTGCTCTGCTTTTTCTTGTGACTGTTCTGCTACAGAAAGGGCTGACACTTCTGATTCCCTCTCCTGTTCCCTCCTAGCAGCTGCTTCATTCCTGACCAGATGAGATGACTTTTGCTTTGGTTGTTTATTTTTAGTTACAGGAACAAATGATATAATTGAAAGCTGGGTTTCTGGCCTAGCCAAAGTGTCTGTTGGTATGTTTTCAGACCCAGAAATCCCCTCTTCTCCTTGAGGGTGCTGATCAGTATTGAGCAGTGTTAAATACAAGCAAGCCAGGTCCCAGCACAGTGTGGTAAGCTGGGCCTCTTTGGGATAGCAAGGGCATCCTTTTTTCAAACATTCTATCACTTCATGATAGAATGCCATTTCTATCATGTCCTACCTGCCCATTTTCTCCCACATGCCTTGCCACCCATAAGCACACTGCTGTTAGGCCTGGGAGATATTCCAAAACAGCTTGGTAATCTTCCAAAAAGCCTAAACCATACTCCTAAGAAATACCAGTATAAATATTTTGACTGCCCGAGGACAGTCAAGATACGGAGGTTATGGCAATGAGGGAAAAAAGGTCATAGAAGAATGTAGTGAATTCTGTATTTGCTCCACAGAAAAAAAAAAAAAATCTTAGACAAACTGTCTCCCTGAGATGGTACCCAGAGGACAGTAACAGCTTCAGTCCAGAGCCCAGATAGCAGATGAAGCTCAAGGCCAATGTTCTAATAAAAAAACAAACAACAACAACAACAACAAAAAAAACCCCCACACACTAAGCACTACAAAGTACAGCAAATTGCAAAAAGCAACGCAAATCTTCAACATGTACAGCAAAAAATGGAACATGGAAGAGATCAGATAAATCAACACTGGGAACAGAAAAATCAATATTCTGACCAACAACCCTTATACAATTTATAATTATTTTATCTAACATGGTCTGTTCAAATCTGTTATTATCTCAACACCTTCAAGCCTTGCATTAGGTGTCAAACAGAACTGCTATGGTTTAAGCCCATAACTGCAGCAACTAAGCACCACACAGCCACTTGCTTGGTCCTCTCCAGTGGGATGAGGGGCAGAATCAGAAGAGTAGAAGTGCAAAAAACGTGTGGGTTGAGATAAAAACAGTGTCATAATTAGAAACTTCTTTTTAAAAATTCTAAGAAAAAAAAACTCCAAAACCACGAGAGGTGACAAGGAAGCCCAAGAAAGACAAGTAATGCAAATAAAAACAATTGCTCATCACCAACTGACTGATGACCAGCAGACCATCCCCATCAGTCTTCCTCCAACTTTTACTGCAGAGCATGACCCTGTATGGTATGGAATATGGCTGGGGTCAGCTGGCACAGCAGTGTCCCCTCACCCATTCCTTGTGCACCCCCAGCCTGTTCTGTTGGGACAGTGTAAGGAGCTCTGTGCAAGCTCTGCTCAGCAGTAACTACAACATCCATTTATAATCAAGACTATTTTCAGTATAAATCCAAAACACAGTTACTGTGAAAAAGTTCACTCTATTCCAGCCTAAACCAGCACAGTGCAGTAAGCTCTACTCAGTATGATCTCAAAAACACTGTGCTTCAGCACAAATGTGCTGAGCAAAATATAGTTTAATCAGAAAAAACAGTTAATTTGGAAGCAGAAAAATGTTTTCTCATACCACTACAAGGCTCAGCACTAGATGGGATGACAGAACCCAGAGGAATATTTTGTAACTGTTCATGGCACCAGGCCTTTCTCGTTGCATGCACATACACACAACCCCTAGAAGAATTAAGGTATTCAGTTAAACTCAGTTTGTCCCTTAAACTGTGAGGTGACATGTCACATGGATAATAGGACAGAACTGGTTTGGATTCAAAATCCATCCATGTTCTCTTAACCAACATTTTTCAGCATTTGTTTCACACCACTTCTTTGCCACACACTATTTAACACAACTGAGGGAAGTTAAGTTCCCACCCACTCGAGTCTTGTAACACTTACTTCTCGCAGTGCTTTGATCTCTGCAAGGAAGTACTTCCTATTGTAATAAAGTACTAAGGGATAAGTGTGTCGTGTTTTTTGTTCCACTGAGAAAATATGAACATTGCTGATTTCCTAACTTCCAACCCTAAAAGAAGCATCATTTTCATTATGGTAGTATAGCAACATTCTTTCCTTAGAGCTTCTTGCAAAGAAAATTAAGATGCTGAATAAAGTACAGTTCTCTCAGCTACTTTTTTTTAATTTGATCCAGTGTACATTTCTCAACACAATCAATTTCTCCAGAATCTTCTCTTGGAATCTGGGGCCCATGATACTTCTCTTTACCTACGAACTATAACTTATCAGTACTTGGTGAAGTAATTACTGTTCATACACAAATTTATACCAGTGTTTTGAAGGTAGAAATTGCTGTCTTAAATGTGGAATATTCAGAGTCTTAACAAATGACTTTTCAGAGCCCGAAGAAATACAAATAATAGCAGTAGTTATCAGATTAAATAGCTTCCTCAGACATTTACAGTAGACAGCACTGGTTCCTAACAGCAAATACAATTTTTTCACCTAGGGAAGTCTATATAGTGTAATTTTTGCAAACCATTATGCAAGTAAACAGTTTTGCTATGGCAGTCTTATGCCTAAAGCGTCTCAGAATTTCCATATATAATATAAATAATTTGTTTTACTATGATCTCCAATAGATTCTTCATTGTCCACTGGAGATCAGCACTAGCAGAGCTAAAACCAAGCCATCAGAAGCTGAATTTTTGATCCCAGTCTAGAAAACATGGACAAGCTGTATGAATAATTTCTTTGTTCTGCATATTTGTGCTACTGTAATTCCAGTATCTTGTGATCAGACATCAGATGGTGTTTTACCTAATGTCTCTGATTGTTGCTCTCTTCATTGGATCCACTTGCAGCATGTGCTTCAAAAGACTAATTACAGATGGATTCAGGTACTGAGGGGTATAAAAGATACCATCACATATCTTCTTAAAAAGGGTTGGCACGTGATCATCATCAAATGGAAGTGTTCCACATAACAAAGCATAGAGAATAACCCCACTGCTCCATATATCTACTTCTGGACCTGCATATAACCTGTGAAAAAATTAACTATAAGTGATTTGTGTTTAATACATTTAAATATTTTTTCCTCTCATTTTTCCATTGCATCACAGTAATTAAAAGCATGTGAACTTGGGACAACTGATTTGCAAGCACTATACCATTTCAATTCTATGCCATGCCTCCCTTGCACTTCAGTATTCTTCCCTTTATAAAAGGTAACAGGGCACAAGTACAGAGTTTTTCCTCTCTACTGTGTAACAATAATCCACAATGCAATTTCATACAATGGCAAACTGAAAGAAACATGCATCTACTACTAAGAAATCCCATGCTATATATTGTTATAAAGGTTTTAGAGGAATCTGTGCAAAGTCAGCTATCCCCCAAATTGTGGCTGAAAAGTTGAAGACAAGTCCATATAGCAGAATGTTATCACATATTCTGTGCCACTGCCTGAACAAAACAGACATCTGGCCTCCAAACAAAAAGAGGCAATATTAGGGCAGGTAGCTGAAAGCAGATTTGACAATCATAGTTTACAAAAAGGGAAGTTACCTCCAGGACTAAGTATCTACTCTGCAGCAGATATTTCACTGCTACACAACTTCACCACAGACTTTGCCTGTAACTCTGCACCTCTGCTTCCAAGATCTGAGCTGTACATGAGATTTTTAAAACAATTCAGGCAGAGCATACACAATGGATTTGGGGCATTAGACATCACCTCTACCTTAAGGGAACTATTCAAAGCTAGTTCACATAAGCTTTGAACACTCATGAAAAATTATCAATACAACTAACAGCCCTCAGTTTCTCAGCATCAAGCTTGTCACCTGAACTAGTTTCGTAGCCTTTAGAATCAAGCAGCAAAATGACTGAAGTACATGCACACATGTATCCAATATAAAAGAAACTACCTTCCAGAAATTACTTCTGGTGCAGCATAGTTAGGGGAACCACAGCTTGTTCTTAAAAATTCTCCATCTGACATCATATTTGATAGACCTGAAAGTGTATAAGAGTAACTACTAAAAATTCAGGGAGCAAAATTATTTCACACTGCATATACCACCTAGAACAAACCACCTGTGATTCATATTAGAAAATTAACAAATTTATTCCAGTTAAGAAATGACATTGTTTGGAATTACAGAATTTTTACATGAGCATGCCACATAATCCTCCATTCATTTTACCAGAAATCCGAGTAACATCAATCCATTACTGCCCACAGCCTAGAGATATTTGAGAACATATCCATTCCCAGACCAGAACAGTTAAATTTGGATGACACAGGCATGACAGAGAATAAAGTTGCTCTAAAGGAGATGAAACAGTACAGTAAGACAGGATTTTGGTCATTAACAAGAAAGTTAAAACCTAATTTGCTTCTAAAATGCCAAAGTGAAAAATGCTACCACAGAATTTCCTAAAATTCTGTTAGAGGTTACACGGAACAAGGAAACTGAGGAGTAAACATGACTTTACCACAATTTACACCCCTACACTATGCACCTGGTTCCTGCATCACTGCAGTTCAGTAGTTTGGTTTTCAGACACTCTGTAAGCACAGAAGTGTGCTTTAGAACTAGGCCACCTGCATTCACCAGTGCTCCATATAGTCTAACAGCTGTAGAAAATATCTTATAGCTTCCTAAGTGGAGGCTGCATGATCAAGATTACCGTAAACCAAAGAACTCAGTCTCCAAGAAGGAATTCTGCCCTTTCACTGGTCAGCAGGGAATGTGGAGAGGAAAGAGTACAGCTTGGCTAGCTTTCACATTCTAACACACAAGCTCTTTTATTAAGCTCTTGTTTAACACACCAGTCATGATTAACTGAGTGCTACAGTTTTGCTGACACTAAGTTACAGGAAGATATTTTTGTAAGTTACTGTACTTCATTTCTTCACCATGTGAGCTATTTCACCCAAAGCATTTTCTACACATGAGAATCCAGTACGATTCCCAGCGCCCATACAGTCAAACACTATACCTAGAATACTCAGCATTACCTAACACCTTCCATTGGAGACTTAGATGAGCAGGTATTATCCACTATGTCTACACGAGATCTATCATGACACAGCAGTATGGATATGTTACTATGCTTATGTGGTGAGGTTTTCCTGACTCATATGACTCCAAGAAATAGCTGCAAGGCTTCTCTGCAGCTGTGTCACCAACAGCTAGCATAAACAAATCTTCTTCACATCTTCAAAGATTAAATTTAGACCAATTTAACAGGACTAGTGTATTTTTCTATAGCACTGTAGTTTCTTAAAAATGATTAATTGCCCCTGCACTGTCCTTTTTTTTATCTGTATTTTACAGGTGGTGAAACAGACAAGGACAGAGTTTGGAAGAAGAAAGGTCAGAAACTTAGTATTTTGGAGAAAATATTGTTTAGCAAAACCAAACTAATCAGTTCACAATTTCAGCCAGTCACAGAAAATACCTCAAAAGAAAGCATGAGAGGAAAACAAGTTCAGTAAGTGTGCAAGAACATTATTTTGCTTTACATATATATTCTTCGTGTTCTTCTGTTGTATCACACCACCAAGATATTAAAGTATACATATTTTATTTAATATTTCCTATTGTTATTAACAGGATCTAACACCAGAAATGCAAACAGATATTTAAAAAAACCAATACTTACCAAAGTCAGCTATCTTGGCATTCATGTGTGCATCAAGCAGCACATTTTCAGGCTTCAGATCTCTGTGTACTACCATATGCCTGTGACAGTAATCTACACCAGAAAGGATTTGCTGGAACAGACGTCTACTTTCCTTCTCATCAAGCTAAAACAGACAAAGATTTTAAATAATTGACAGTGGAAGTTAACTTGTTTTTCATTTTTACTAGCTAGAGGAAATTTTCCCATGACCTATACTTATCAATTATACTTATCATTTGATACCTCATACAGCAGATTATCAGAACTTGTAGCAAGAAGCTTTGTATCTTACATAATTCTGTTTGTACAGAATTCTAAAAAACAGTTCTAAAATTATTAAAACAAAACATACCCATTTACTCAGAAAGTCACTGAAATTTCTTAATCACACTTTTGAAATTGGGTTTGGCAGATGTTACATACTCACTAGCTAGAAACGTTAGCACTCATTTAACTTTGTCCAACTGGTGTATCAGCAAACTTTGATGTTTAAGAACTGCGCAAGATTTAAACTGGCAAAAGCTGCTGAAACGCAGCACAGAAATTATACATTTCAGATGCTATTTATGCTATTAGCAGCTAGTCCCAAACAGCAGACTTAACTGGGCATTTCCTACAAAGACCCCTAATTCACATCAGTTTGTCCCAGCAAGGGAAGTATCCTATATATCTAAATGGTCTGTAAAAAGTGACTTCAGATCTTTCACAGAAGCTGTTCTAACAGTAGAAGACAGTAATAAGGGCATAAAGGTAGCTTTCCATTATAATGGAATATATTGAACAAACAGTTTTCAGCTACTCCAACATATCCATCTGGTTTATTCCCAGCCACTGTAAATTAACAGATTAGTAGACAGGAAAAATACTATGACAAAGTCACATAAAGATTTGAAATGTGTTAACACGTGATCATTTGTACTTTCAGAAATATAAAATATATATTAGTGGATAGCAGCAAAATTAAAACCAAATACAAGAAAATACACCTATATTTAACAAGGTGTAACCAGTACCCCTTGCTCCCAGCCCCTGATAATGTGGTTATCTTAATTAACTCCACTTTATGAGGCAAGCAGCCATTCTGTGACCATGCACATCATGTGTTCATGCCCTCTCCCTCATTATCAAGCCCTGGAGGTTCTGTGAAGCAAGTAGACAAATCAGTGTTCTTCCCCTCCCTACTAGCCTTAAGATTCCTGGGTGCCAGGCTGAATATCTTCTTCCTTACCAGCCTTTAGTTCCAAGGCACACAGCCATGGATGACTCTGTCATGGCATATGGAACTGCAGCAGCAGCCAGAGCAGTGTCTCTAACATCAGTTATGAGTCCTAAATGGGAATGAAACCTGTGACTTCTTGGTAGCCACAGACACCTCCAACATCCTCTGCTTCTTCTCAGGACTAAGTGACTTGTGTTCTTCCATATGATTTTCAAGGCTAGACTGTGACTGTTATATTGATATAGCAAAATATGTATTAAGATTTGACCAGATCTACAGAAGGTCTAGGTGAATATATATCCCAAGTCAGGTTGTGTTAAAAATTCTGTACTACACTACTTGTAAACTGTACTACATTGATTCTGCTCATAGAAATCCTGTGACACTCTAATAATAAATCCTGTGCTACACTAACCATAGTATTCTTTTGAGAAAAAAAACCCTTTCATTGCATCATTCTGACAAGGATACCCAAAAAGAACCTGTCTGTCCCCCCAGTGTAGGGTGACAGAGGAATGCTGCAAATGCAGTAAGAGAATGCAAGTCACTGATTTGCAGAGTTGGACTACTTCTTACCCTTCCATTTTTACAGATATAATCAAACAGTTCTCCTCCTGAAACATATTCCATCACCATGAAAATGTCAGTGGGTGTACTGATGACCTGGTACCTGACAAGAGAAGGTATCTATTAGTCTACACATTCAGTAAAAGACTAGTTACATTTAGTTAAAACCAAAGTTGTACAAATAATCAGATAAAAAATACACTTTAAAATAGTTACCAATCTACAGCTACTGGAATGACAATATTTTTCAGAAGCTTTTTCCTCTCTTTTCACTGTGTGATGCCACCATTGCCAAGACTAGTAGGAAATCTGTAATCCCCATCAGGAATATCAGTCCTTGTTCTTTCAGAGGTAGAAGTGATTTCTGTAAGACTATTTACAGTGCTGCCCCACCAAAGCTTGGTGTAGTGAAAAAGGACCTCAAAAGGACTTTGCTAGTGTTGCAATAATACATGCTTTTCAACATTAATATGCAAAAAAAATCACTTGCCATAAATAAAAAGGTGTACTTTAAGACTAGGAAAAAATTCCTCTTAATAATAATGAATATTAATATTTAGGAGTATTGATCTCTGGTTATTATATTTTTAACATTGTACTTCAATTAAATTTAAAAAACCCCTAACTTTAAAGCTTTGAAATAACAAGTTTAGGAACAAACTCAAAATTTAAGAGATTTTGATTTTTTACCTAAATTTTTTTTAATTTGTTCCCTTTACAGCAAAAGAAAAAATTCTCCCCATAATTCCCTGAGAAAGAAACTGTCATCCGAAATCTGCTAAACTGTCTTCAGTTGAGCAACACCACAAGCACACGCTGGCTCTTTCATCCGGGTATGTCACTTGGTGCACTGACACTTCCTATTCTGTTCTGGCTATAGGTATGCCCTTTGAACTCATTCATAGATTAACTGAAAGCACCAGCAATTTTGCTGACAAATCAGCTCAACAGTCTTACGAAGACTAAACCACTGAAAAAGTGGGTGAGTTGATCTCACACAATGTAATTTAGATTCAGGGTAACAGCTGTTGCTAAATTAAAGGGAGTGCATAGACATGGCATCTCCCAGTGGCAAGGGGGTCTTAAGACAAGATTCTACTAATAAAAAAACACAAATCATGACTAAGACAGTGGAAGTCACCCACACTCTGGAGGTGAAGGTTATCTTAATAGGAAATTAGAGTCAAAAGAAAATCAATGTTACTTATAATTTATTACCACAGATGAGACATGAGGGGTCTACTCTGGGACATAGTTAGTTGTACTCTGAAATCTACTGATGAACTATTGATCAACTAAGAGATGTAATCAGGCACATTTTAAATACCACATTTAGACAAAGGGTAGCCGCTATATTGAAGATTCCTAACATAGCAATCACATTTATCAAACTGTACATCCTTCATTCTGAAAATCTTGCAGAGCACCACCTACACTGAAAAAACATATATCACTGCCCAGTACAGCACTAAAAACATTGAGAAAACACAATAAACTTACTACAGAAATTACCTTTACACTCTTGTTCTTAGTAACTCATTTTCTAAGCAGGAAAAAAAAGATCAAATATAAACAGAGAAAAAAAAATGAAGTAGGCAATAAACCCAGAGATAAGTGCCACCAGAAATATCTGTCCAAAGAATGTCTA
The DNA here is from genome assembly GCF_041296385.1 of Aphelocoma coerulescens. NCBI lineage: Eukaryota > Metazoa > Chordata > Aves > Passeriformes > Corvidae > Aphelocoma > Aphelocoma coerulescens. Next base: position 14,233,265 of record NW_027184085.1, read on the forward strand.
AGCAAAGATCTAATGGAAGCTCTCCAGTGAAGATCAGCTTTGTGAAAACACATTACAGAGGGCACAACTGTGTATTTTGAAGCTGGTTACTTTTCTGATGAGATACTGTTTGTAGTATTGCCCTTTAAATGTACTTCAGATCAGTGAGAGCAAAAAGAGATTACTGCCTAAGTAAACTTGATTATAGTAAGCAAAACTTACAGCTTAATTATATGAGGATGCCTGAAGAGCTTGAGGTTCTGAATTTCCCTGCGGATTTTTCCTACAACATCAAGGCTGCGAATCTTCTGTCGATTCAGGATCTTCACGGCAACTTTATGCCCAGTTAACTCATGTTTTCCAACTGCAAGAAACAAGGAAGTATTTAGTCAGGGCTCTCAATTGCTCAGTAAAGACATGGTTTCTCCTTTCTGAATGTAGCCAAGTTAAGACACTAGCATGCCACATACCCTCATTATCTTTCGGGGAGGCTGAAAACCAGATGGTATGGAATTTCTCCAGCCCTACTCCAATTTCTCCCACAATTCTATCATTAGAAGATGCATATATGTAAGAAACACCTTAAACCTAAGCCACAGAAGTCTTGCAGCATGACATTTTTTGCAATATTGGTTTAAAAAAAAAAAGCAAAGCATATCCCAAACACTGCCATCCTTGCTCATTAGAGAGAGCATTTTCTCTCCCTGTGTAAGTCACTTCAAGCTTTTGGCTTATGTAGCAACCCAGTCAAACATGTTTTCCTGTATCTCTTCTACTTTATCTGAAAGGATCACTCTTACTGAAGAAATCACTCCTATCCCTCCCTCAAGAAGCCTGTTCCAGCAATTGCTCTGAATTACCAGTATAAGTACCTGATCAGTTTACTTATAAAAACATATTTGTCCTTGAAGCTGACAGCTCCACAGTCTGTGCAGTTAACACCAGAGCTTTAATCTATTTAAATAAGTGGCAAATGCTACCGGAAATGCACAAAAAATAGAATAGAAACTACAAAAAGCAATGCAAACATGCAGCCTAGTGCATTTCTAGAAGTGGAAAAGAAACTGAGGACAGTTTCACTGTTCTTTAAATAGAGGAACTAAAAGTGTAAACTATTTCACAGTCAGCTACCCTTCTTAAAGTCCTTAACTTTCCAAGTGCTTTTGGGGAGTAGTCACAAAAAAAGCTCATCAGAATATTTTTCTTAAACCCAAAATAGGATCACAGATGGAACACCGAGAAGCTAAGTATCTCTTTTACTAGAAGGCTTCACTATCTGCCTGGCTGCTGCATGCAGTGATGATAATAATACTATTCCTTTGCCATTGATTCCTACCTTCTGAAGATAAACCAGATTCTCGAGACACCCGTAGGGTTCATCCCCATCCACATGAACAGACATTTGTAACACAACTGTGCTGAACACAACACTCACTGATTTGGGTGCCTACCTTCACTCGAGAATTTAAATAAGCTCTGAGCTTCAACCTTTGTTTAAATATATCCATGGGAAGCTATGATTAAACAGCAGTGATCCACAAAAATCTTTCTGTGTTCAACAGATAATCTGGATAGAATAAACAAACACCCATCAATCTGTAAATCTCATTCCAGCACAAAAGATCTTCCTCCTGCCTTTTGCCTCTACATCGAGATAAAAACCAATGCAAGTGAAAAGAAGCTCGTAGCAGAGAGACGAAGATAATGATAAGCATCTGAGTGATTATTCTTACAAGAAGACAGCCACCTATAAAATGAAGCAGACTAAAATTCCTGAAGGGAAGTGTAACAGTGGATTACCCAAGACACCGAACCATCACAATGCTGCACTGATATATGTCTAGCACCTGAAAAAACAGAAGAGCTCTGACTAGGATGAAAAGACCTCCCCTCACTCAAAGGGGCCATTACCTAACAATGGCCACAATAAACAGAGTGCTGGGCAGGCATATTTGCACTACTGAGGAATGCAGGACAAAGATCACATCCATAGCAATTCTAGAGAGACCACAAAGCAGTGACAGGTGAGTGCCCAGAAATGCAAGAGAATTATTTGCTTTGAACCAGATCTACAATTAAAGCCATCACATTCCCTTTGCTTTCTTCAAATGTGATTGAAGTTTTAAAAGAATCAAACAAATTATATGACCTGTATTCAAACCCTCGGGAATAAATAATCATCATAAAAAATAATAAAAATTCTAAAAGCAACTATTTTAATTGAAAAGTCTTTACCTATCCATAATGACAACTGAAGTAATCCAGCAGTATTTGAAAAAAAAAAAAACCAAAACACCACCAAGCTTTAATCAGTAAGTTAAAATGTAACATTTGTTTTTGTTATCAAGAAACAGCTTCTTAGAAACCAAAAGCAAAAATCGGTTAAGACACATGAATCTGCATCCTCTTTTGCTGTACAGAATATATTTAAGAAGGTGTTTTAATACAGTAAGTAACATATTTATTTGACCAAGTCTACAGCTTAGCATATAAATACACAGTTCTGATATGCACTGGGTTATAAAATATCATTTTTAAGCCACTTTGTTTCATTTCTGATTTGTCACTCTACCTTAAACTAGGATTAAATTAGCACTCAGGAAAACATTAGAAAGTAATTCATTAGCTACAATCTATGTTCAATATGCAAGGCACATAAGAAAAGAGCTTTTCAAAACAAATTTTTCATTTAAAGTAATTAACCAGTAACATTTACAGTTGACTGAAACAAATTCTAGCTGTCACAGCCTTCAAGGCTGTGAGCCTCAAGCCTTAATTTTATTCACTGACTGGAAGAAAACAAGGTTTTCTGCTTCTTCAACTCTACCAGCTTTGAATAAATTATTGTAATGAAAACATACTGTGGTTCAGTGCAGGTGCAGAAAGATCCCAAAAAGCGTATTCTCTTGCTTAAGACATTTCAAATTCAATCTCTATTTTCTTCAGTAATTTTTGCCTTCCTTTAATTCAATTTGAAATTATAACAAATCTAGCCTTTTAAGATACAAGTTGCCTGGATACAGTTCAAGGTATCTGTTACCAGTAAAACAGCAGATACTAACTGGTAACAGACTGCTGACACTTTTGAATTCAACATTAGGGCAGAAATGAAAGCGTCACCCTCGATGATAACATCATGTAGAAACATAAGCAGCTAGTGTTATCTTTCTGAAAGCTACTTTGCATTACGGCTTGACAGAAGTTTTACCTATAAAAGGGAATGCAACCTCATCCTCAACTAGCCACCAGTCCTTCAAAATAAGCACTGCAAAAAAAGGAAATTCATTTAACAGACCTAATACATCCCTATATTTATTTTCTGGTAATACCAAATGCCTTCAGGCTTCACTGTGGCTTTGCATAGCACCAAGATTTTCATGACAGTGGCAGAATCTCAAAGCAGCAGCAACTTATTTTTAACTGTAGATGCAGAGGAACAGTCTCTAACCTTGTTCGACAGTTCTTCAATTGGAAAAAAAACTGATTATGAGGCCATGCAGCCAAATACAACATTACCATGAAATACAGGTACCAGTCATTAAGTTTGTAGGAGGAAAAAAATCTGAAGAAGGCTATGTTGCATTTAATGAAACAATTCTGCAGGAGGTCAAAAAGCCAAGCCAAAGCTCAGAGGAAAGCAGTCTTTAAGAGTATGAGCTAAACAAATGTAAAAAAAAAAAACCCAAACAACAATAGTTCATGCTGTGCAAAGCCATATTGGTGCACAACATCAGATACCATACTGCACTGTTCGTTTCCAGGTCTCCTACTGCTCCCTTGGCCCAGACCACCTGGTTTGCAGTCTATATAGACCAGTGTTGATTACCTAGATCTTGAGAGATGGAACAACTATTGTGTATCTAGAGTCTTAAGTAATATCCCTCATATTCTCAGTATGGACCACTGAAAGACTGAGAACTCTTCCTTTTATGAAAGATAACTTTAAAACAAAAATACCTGGAATTAAAAGTTTGCATCTGGTTTCACCAGAAAACACCAGCAGTGTTTAAATAAAATTGACAGAAATAGGGATAGATGTTGTACACTGACTCATGCTGAAGTCTGAATATGAATCTGTCTCATACAATTGGTTAAGATTCAGTATTCTTCCACCTCAGCTTTTCACTTTGGTGGCATTTTAGCTTTGCCTAGATGCTGGCTAGGAACAGCCACCTCTGTGACTCAGAGGCACAGTCAGGTGAACCAAGTCCCCCAGAATTAATTCAGAGTGGCACAGCCAGGTGAACAGATAAACTGGACAGAATCACACCAGTGAGAGCTACCAGCAGCTGAATTCATCTGACAGCTACAGGAGGAGACCTTTCACAATTACCAAGTAAAGCACTGATTTTCCAGTTCAATTTTTTCAGGCTGCAACCACCACTGGTAAAATTAAACATTGACTATCAAGAAGCCATATGCCTGACCTGCCACGTCACACAAGTTCAATGTAAATCCTAATTGAACTTTAAGAAGTGAACATATTTATTACAGTTTTTCACTTTACATCAATTAATGAAACCATATCACCAGAGAAGGAAATGATGAAAACAGGAAAACAATTGCAGATCTGGTATGAAATGAAGAAAATGTGTGCTTAAGAGGAAAACCAGTGCATCATAGATAAAGTGTTCTTTATTAAGCACAGCTGAAGCAAGAAAAAAGTAACATAGTACATCATATGGGGACAAGAAAAATAGTACCACAACAGTGCTCTCCTAAATTTAGGATCATACTACAACATTGCTGGTATGACAATCTTAGTCTTATGCAGCGTGCTGGGTAAAAAAACACCAAACAAACACATCTTTGACCCCTCCCCTCAACCAGGTAGTCCCTCCATGAGGAAAGAGAACCTAATGCCTGTCTGCTACGTTACCTTTTTTTTCTCTCTATTCAAGGAAGTTCTAAGTTCCCACAGAAAAGAATAGTACCCCAGCAGCCAGCTGCAGGGTCACTGCTCCCAAGTGACTGGGGCTGTCCCTTTATAAGCTTAACTTGAAAAAGAGACTCGAAGAGCTCTGCTCTCAAAATATTTTTAACTGCTTTCCTAGAACAAAACATCATCTGATTTCCTACACATTAGAAATTTCTTCAGAATATAAAAGAGCTTGTGCAGAGGACAATAGACTATCTACACTGAAAAAAAAAAAAAAAAAAAAAAAGCTGGGTTTTTTATATTAAGTTAACAACAACAAAAAAAAAACCCTTATGACGAATACAGCCTGAGCCTAACTCTACTCATTTGAGAAAGAATGTTTTTGATTTGTTTGCCCCAATATTTGAAGTTCTCAAGAACAACACGGCAGGAACGGTGTAAACTAATATACAGTCCTTCCACCTGTGGTGAATGGCACCATGGGGAAGTTCAACTTCTATTTTATTTCCACTAGCTTTCAAATAAGAGTACCGCATCCACAGACCTACACCGTAAAGTTTTAAAAATCTGAACTGAAAAAAAGGTTTGCTAACCCCTGGTCAAGCAGATTAAGCATAAAGTTTTTTCGTATCTGCACATCAGCTATGTTACCAATTAATCCAACAATCCCAGACTGATCTTTTTACGCTTATTTCTGTTTGCAGAAAGAGAAATCTTGCCTTCCTTGCAAGGGCATCGAGAGTTCGTACATGAGCATCAAAACGCAATATAAAACAGCTGGGGAATTTAGACTCCCTACATTCGCTACACGCCCAGTGCTGTTCTAAGCAAACGCAGCATTTAGCTTCCAGCGGTGATTTCCGCAAGCACAGACGAGGAAGCGTTTCTGCCCCAGCCACCGCTTCCCGCCGCGGGACCGCAAGTCCCACCCCGGCAACTCAGCCCAGGCAAGTCCCCGCTCCGAGAGGCGCTCCCGGCCAAATGCCCCGCGGCCCTGCTCCCGCCGCTCACCCTTGACTTTCCCGAAGGTGCCGACGCCCAGCGTGTCCCCCAGGATGTAATGCCCAATCTTCACCCGCCCGTGCTCGTGCTTCTGTTTATCCGCCACAGCCGCCATCTTGAGGCAAGGGCCGAGCCTGCGCATAGCGCCCGCCCGCGCCGCGCCACAGCGCCGGCGGGGAGGAGCAACCACACAGCGCCCGCCCGCACCCGGAAGCGGACCGCGCGCTGACCGCCCTCCCGCCCGGCCCCAGGACGAACCACTGCGGCTCTCGGGGGAGGCCGGGCCGGCCCACAGGCGCCCGGGGGGGAGCGAGGCCTGCTGGGCTCCGGAGTGGGTACGGCGCTGCTTTTCAGGAGTGGCGGCGTTGCAGCGAGGCCGCCCTCATAAAATAGACCTCCTAAGTCTATATATTCCAATAAACTTGTAAATTAAATTTGTTTTTTCTCCTGAGTTCCTCCTCCCAAATTCAGACCCTATTACGGGAATACAAAGAAAAGAAGGAGTCTCTTAACTCCAGCTACCTTGACCACGTAACCTGCCCTCTGGCTTGTCTTGCCTGCCACTCACGCCACACATTCACATTGCCTTCAAGGCAGTAACCTGCCTTCAATTCCATGCATTGGGTATTTTTTACATACCTAAGACCATACTTGTTCTATTGTTGACTATAACTGGATTAACTTTTTTAATTGCACTACAACCCCGCATTGAAAGAAACCCATAAACCTGTAGAAAGAGTGACTATTGGACGGGTATTTTCAAAAGGAGAGATCATCAATTGAAAAGGAAGGTTATGGGCAACTCCCATGCCTTCCTTTCCCCAGTACGCCAGACTAAGTGAATGATTCAACCTAAAACGGTTTCTCTTGCCTACCCTACACACAGCTCCTGAATGCGTTTGCAAATAGATAAATACATCGGACAGCAAGAAATGAACAACTTTATTCTAGGAATAATCCTAAATCCGATCCAGAGAGCCTTCAATATTACTTATATTACAGTCATTAATTTAACAGTTGGAAAGCAGAAATTCTGGTCTATAGAAAAATTGTGTATTTTAAGAAATTGCTCTATGCTAGTTGCACAAAAAATTTCATAGGGAGGCAACCTTGAGGGGTGTTCCCAACTCACGGCAGAAATCTTTATACACTCACTCTGGAAATGGAAGGGATGTGTCTGAAATGTGTCCAAACTGAGCCCTTGTAGTGTATAAATCACATATAAAAAGTGATTGTCAAATGTTTCTAGGTGAGCTGTGTCAGCTCAGCAGCCTTTAACTCAGCAGCTTTACTTAAGTTATTAGCACTGTCATTTGTGGTTTCCTTTCTCAGGAACGTTGCCACATCCTCACCAGTGCCAATTTCTGTCAGGAAACATTGTTCTTCACATCCTCAGGATGTTTTAACTTTGAATTGTTGAGTCAGGCTGGTCTCAGCATTCTTCAACACCAAAAGGCAGCATGACCCCCCTCCTCCATCCACCTCCAGTAACTTTTGCAAACAGGACCAAGTTTGAGCTGTTTTGCTCCACTTAGAGCATCCTGCTACACTGCATTAGTAACATTACACTACATTACAATCGAATTGGACAAGTTTTGAAGTGTAATTATAAAAATTATTTGGCCTGGTGTTAGATCTTTCGCTCTAAAAATCTTGTACATCACAAGTAGGAAACACACACCAGTCAGAATACACAAACTAGCATAGCTCATGATCTGAGATTTAAGGGAAAAATATTTATTGTCAGGCTATCAAATTTCAGGGTGGGATTGGAGAGTAACATCAGGAAAAGAAAAAATGGCAAGGTCTCTTTGAAGTGATGCAAAAAGCATTTCTTTAACCTTTTGGAAACATTATTTGCAGTATTGAAAATTTATATTGAATATTGAAAATTTATATTGAAAAATTTATATTGAAAATTTATATTGAATTTATATTGAATATTGGGAAAAAAATAATGGATTAGGCCATAGCTACCTAAAGAGGGAAAAATTGTATTTGGAATGTCTGTAGAGCTCATCAGTATCTTGATATAAAATGATTAAAAGCTGTTTTTGGCTTTAACTCAAGCTGTTATCCTGATCATGACAACACAATGAGAATTCAAAAAGTTCTACAGGTCTCTACTAGAAAATCGTATCATTTCATGAATTATTAAGTAATCTCTTAATCTGTTAGATACCAGAGTGTTATAAACAAAGCTTGGACTTTTTTTGGGTGGAATAAAAGTCTGCTCATTTATTAAAAAGAAAACCAGGAGCAGAGACTCGAGGTAAGCCCAAGTCCCACTCGACAACCCAGAAAAACAAACAGTGCAACGCACAGACTCTTCACTTTGACTCAGGTTCCTCAGGAAGACGATGGGGGGCTGAGCCCCAGAGCAGTTCTTATAGTCTCTTTTGATGTTGCGATTGGTGCAGCTCAGATCCTCCCTCTGATGGCTCATTGCTAGGGTCCTCATTGGTGTTCAATTCTGTCAGTCTCTGGGGCGTAGAGTGATTGGTTGGCCCCTTGACCAATAATCCCTCGGAGTGTTTACATCATGATTATTAGGTTATTTTAAGAACATTCTAGAACATTCTCCTCCTTTCTATAGACCCACTACTTTCCCCCATTGGTGTCCCCATGTAGTAGGTACATGGCAACATTTACACCCGTACAATAGCAATAACAGTTAACTCATTAACTACATAGCCCCACTCCTCTTACAAGCAACTTTTAACTTCTTCTCAACCAAAAAAAAAAAGAACTTTTTAACCATTTATTACAAGAGCATTTTAGAAAATGAAAATAAATGAGCTGTTGAAGTCAGATGGGAACTAGACTATAGAAGCCATTCATTACTTTTATATTTCCAGCCAAAACTGAGTAATACCAAAATAGTTGGTCCATTTGTATAGCAACTTTTATGCGTATATCACTGCATTCAGTTTTACTCGAAGCTCTTTGTCACACCTTGAGCATCAAGTTGCTTAAAAAAAAAAAAAGCATAGAACTTACAATAGGTAGTCTCCCAGGCTGAGCCAAATCAAGCATAATCTAGGCCAAGCCTTATAGTAAGAACGCAATGGATTAATAGTTTAATATTTGATGCTTATGTACAAGACATATGAGTCTACACATCTACTTGAACTTTATTCAGCATGAAAGGTAATGATAAACACTTTACTAATCAGCAACAATGCTTCCTCCCTCTTCTTTTGCATGTAAGAGTCATTGTCAGGTTTTTGTGTGCTAGCTCAAGGAGAGCGCGGAGGTCCAGCCGCAGCCGGCTGCACTGCGGCAGGCACAGACACACACAGCAGCGCCGGCAGGCGAGGGTGCGCTCCTCACCCGAGGGGGCTGTCCCTGGACAGGGTGGGAAGGCACGCAGGCAGAGGCAGAAAAGAAAAGAGAGAGGGGACTCTCCGTGTAATTCTGCACAGAAGGTTTACTGAGGTGAGACAGTGGGGGCATGAGACGGAGAGCCAAGGATCTGAAAAGTGTCCAGTGATTTTATAGTGGGGAGCAGAAAGGCGGGGATAAGGGATACGGCAAATGGGATAATTGACAGGAGGCAGGGTTATGTGCAAGGGAACCAATGGAAATAACACAAAGGAGGGATTTAGGGAAGGAACCAATGGGGCATCGAGGAACAAAGAACTTTCTAGAACTGATACATATTAAACTTGGGAAATGAATATACACCACCTCATACACAAAGCAAGGAGGGAAAAACATTTAACCAGTCAGGGGAAAACATGGAAACAGCAGAACAAAGGAATCATGGGTTCTCACCATGACTGCAAAGTTACGTGCTAAACTTGGGTTGCTGACTACCACAGCTGGTTGTCTGAGTTCTTCTCATGAGACAGAGAAGCTGGAGTCACCAGCACTGCTGCAAGTCATATTAGAAGATTGAGCATTTTTTTTGGCCCGCAGTGCAACATGGAGTAATGTGTTATATGGGGGAGGGGTGCAGGTCGTCCTGTCAGAGTAGCTGCAGGAACAAGACATAGCAGAGGAATAACTCCATGAGTCTTTCAAGCTGACTTGCGTTCTGATAACCTTTCCATTACATCATTTGTCTTGAAAAGCCCATGCACTACTTTAAAACCACTTTTTCTCTTTGTTTATTCACACTGGGCATGCCTCTACTTTTAAGACAGAATTTTAAAACAAAAAATGAACTCAAAGCTGACTTAAAAATTTCTATCAGTTATCTCCATAATCTTATTTTGAGACAGAAAATTGCTGTTAAATTCCCCTTGTAGAGTTTATTTCTTTTAAATGTAAATTGTTTCTATATTTTCAATAATTTATGCCCATATGTGGGAAGACTCAGGGCACCCTGCTGTAAATAGAGCTGCTGTTCTGTGGAAACACCCCCAGCCTGGTGTTACCCGGGGTGTTACAAGTGCCACCTGTATGGAGCCCCAGCGTGCATGCCCTTTGTGACACACAGGGAGCCAGTGCTGTGGTTCAGGGACACAGCAAGGCTTTCCTAACTCATCTGCCCAGATACTGCAATGCCATCAGGCCACTGTACAGTTCAGGACCAGCAAGGGGACCAGAAGTAGTAATGGATCTCATTATTAGACGGTATAAGAAAACAAAGGATTGAAGACAAAAGGAAAAACATTCTCAGGTTTACTAACAATATTAAAGGAGGAATGTTAATTTGGGTTGTTTCTGCTAGCTGGCATTAAGACTTCCTTGGCATCATTGGAGCAATTTGCAAATAGGCACCCACTTCTCGCTCTTTTTGATTTCTCACTCCACATTACCGCTGAATGTACAGCATGTTTCTTCTGCAAGCACCAGGTACTATTTCCACTTTCCCTCTCCTCCCCCTAAAAGCATATGTTTTGCCCAGCTCCAGGCTTGTATCTCTTCTGCTGTTTCTAGCTTCTAAGGTGAAGACACTGCAGAAATCCCAGAATCACAGAATGGTTTGGGTTGGAAGGCACCTGTAAATATCCTCTAATCCAACCCACCCTGCAACTCAGAGCACAGTCCAATCTCTCCTGAAACACTCTCAGGGTCTGGACATCTTACAGCTTCTCTGGGCATCCTGTTCCATTATCTCAGCAGCCTCATTGTAAAAAATTTCTTCCTTTTACATAGCCTGAATCTACTCTCCTCCAGTTTAAAACCATTACCCCTTGTCCTATCACTGCAGGCCCTACTAACAGGTCTGTCCTCATCTTTCTTCCAAGTCTCCTACAAGTATTGAATGGCTTCTTGGGAGCCTTCTGTTTTCCAGGCTGGACAATCCCAACTCTCTGGGTTCATAGGAGAAGTGCTGCAGCCCTCTGATCTTCTTTGTGGCCCTTCTCAGGACATGGTCCAACAGAACCATGTCTTTCCTGTTCTGGGGATCCCAAAGCTGGACGCAGTGCTTTGGGTGAAGTCTCTCTGTAGAGGGAAGAACAGAGGGCAGAATCACCTCCCTTGACCTGCTGGCCATGCTGCTCTGGATGCAGCCCTGGTTGTGGTTGGCTTTCTGGTTTCCAGGCTGCAAGTGCACATTGCTGGCTCATGTCCAGCTTTTCAAGAGCCATTACCTTCAACCCTCTGTTGTAGAGCCTTTGTCAGTCCCTTCATCTCTCAGCTGGGATTTGCCTTGACCCAGTGCAGGACCTTACACTTGACCTTGCCAAGCATCTTTAAACTCACATGAACCCACTTGATCTTGTCCATGTCCTTCTGGATGGCATTCTGTCCCTTGGACATGTCAACTGCACCACTCAGGTGTCACCTGCAAATTCTCTGAGGGTGCACTCAATGCTACTACGTCACTGATGTCATGTTGATTGTGGGGGAAGTAACACTTTGACCTTCCCTTTTATGGCTCACATGCCTACAGAAGCCCTTCCTCTTCCTTGTGTCCTTTGCCAGGTTCAGCTTTAGCCACATCTTGGCCTTCCCAACCCTATCCTGTCACAACTGAGCAATGTCCCCATGCTCTTTCCAGGATACCTCTTCCTGCTTCCCTGCCTGTGTATTTCGTTCTTGTCCTTCAGCTTGGTGAGCAGGTCTTGACTCAGCCATGCTGTTGCCTTTCCTTTCCTGGTTTCTTACAGATGGGAATTGAGAGCTCTTGCACTCTGTGGAATGCACATTTTAAGATCTGCCAGCTCTGTTCCATTCCCACTCTGAGGGCAATGGGTCCCATTGACTAGCTCCTTCAATCTGAGAATTGCTGAACTCTGAGAGGTGTTCCTCCTACAGGGAGATGCTCATGCAGCCTGCTGTTGTGAGAGGGAGCTCAAAGGACCTCACTTAGGACCACTGTTTATAGGGTCGCAAGATGACTGACTTCAGTCCTCAGCCAGTATCCATCGTGGCCGCAATCCAAGACAGTAATTACTGGAAATTTTCAAAAGTCCATAACCATAATACTGTCCCATTTAGGCTGTTCCAGGCAAGTAACGTTCCTAGGCTGTCAGGGGATGACTTCCTATCTCTGTCGCCCTCCTTGGTTAGGCAACAAAGGTCCTGGTATGGACAGTCTTTCCAAAAAGTTCAAGGGCAGTTTCAGTGGGGGAGAGGAGGCAGGGGGAGGTGTTTGGGGAGGTAATACCTCACCACCCAAGGATCTTTTACCAAAGGCAATCAATCTTTCACCACCAGTCACTTCAACACCTCTCTGCCTTTAAGAAAAACTTCCCTCAGATACACTTCTGTCTAAAAAGTGAGACTCGTACACTGAACTATATGAAATGTAATTTCTCATGTAATTTGGACTACATCATCTAACTGTGATGTATCTATCAGACTGAAGGATGCAAAAATCACACATTACAGACTGGGTATGACAATACTTCTGTACACTTAAAGGGGCTGACCTAAACTGCCAGTGAGCATTATGCAGAGGTACAATTGATAACCCTTGAGTTAAAATGCTTAATCAAGATCTCAACAAAAGATTATGTACTTATCAACCACCAAGGCAGCTGTTGTCATTATTGAAAGCAGCCTAGCTTTCAATACTTAACAACACACTGCAAAGAACAGAAGTGCATCAAAATCTATCTCCTGTACAGTGCAAATATAACTGACACATGAATTACACAATCTTTTCTGAACAGGTCTAAAAAACCACAAAAAACTGATTTCATGCCCCTCACCAAGAATTTTAAAACAATTGAAAATGCAATGGCTGTGAAAATTCTTGCCCATAATATTAATTCCTGCTGCAGGTAAAATTCCTCCTGAAATAAAGGGTTTCAGTTACTCCAAGTCATTGAAAGTTTCAATCACTGCTACCATGATGCGTTGCGTATTATACAAATGTTCATTTTTCAGGAGCAGAATTCACGATAAGCTAATAGGTGACAGCAGGAAGTGGCTAAGCACTTGCCCTTGCAGTATTTTATGATGTTTGCAGGCCAAACAGGCTGTTCAGAACAAAATCCCACACTACAGAAAGATCACCTCAGACTTGGCAAGCAGAGGCTTTCACTCCCACCCATAGTCAGAATACCGGCCATATCACAGTCCAACTGTACCACTGCTCAAAAAGCCCTTCCTTAGAATCCTGCTGACCTGTTTTTACAATGGTCTGGAGTTTATTCTCAAAGAATAAGGACACATTTATGATTGCTTCCTTCTACATCCAATTGTTTCCCAAACCACCAAAAAACACATTTCAGGGACACTCCTTAGCCCTGGAAATATATGGCCAGTAGTGTGCACAGTGTATTTTCAGAGCATCAGTACCACTTAACATTCCAATGTTCTCAAATGGACCAGTTGAAACTAGTGACTACAGTCTGTTATATGCTAGAGAACAGCAGCAAATGACTTCTCTTTTAGTTTAGAAACAGCCCAAGTTGATACAATGAAGTATCCAAAAGCTCTAACTCTGCTTCATTTAAAATGTAAGAAAGTGCAGTTGGGCACTCCAATTTCATACCTGAAAATGTCTTCTGTGATTTTGCAAAAGGTGATACATTAACTGCTGATCATTCAGAAGCAGTATGGTGCTTCTGGTAGTTCATGACAAAACTAAAGAGCAGTAGGAACAGCCTCAGAAGCTTAAAGCACTGTAAGTTTGTCAGTTTCTAGTTTTGTCTCTGCAAAGCACCTTCAAGTCCTCTAAACCCTCACAGTGATTACTGTGATTGCCCAACTTTCATAGCACCATCTTATGATCACTTTCTTAAAAGTGTTTGAATGCCAGTAACGCACAAGGTAGGTACAAATTCATAAGGCATCAATCTGTAATTTTTATGTAACTTCAAGTGATTTACTACTGTCTGGTATTACACACCCAGCAGAGTTCATTCAGATGTGTGTCAGCTTTCTACACCAACCCCATCAGGCCACTCAGGCAATTTTGTCCCACCTACAGCAAGTCTCCAACCCCTCTGTACTTGCAGTACACATGCTCCAACCTTCAGACTTTCTTTTTGCCCAGAAAGCAATGACCCACACAGTTAGGTAGTATCTTTGCAGGCTTTTCAGTAGCCCAGAGCAGCGAAAAATGAACAGTACTGGAAATCCCTCTTTCACTAACACCTTCCAAGACAGCTACAATCTTTAAAAAAATTTCTGGCTTTCTGTGCTAGGGCATACTGAGATTCAGAGGCACAGAGGGCAAATCCATAGTACCAATATTCCACTTCTCTGGCAGGGGAGTTGAGTAATACATACAAGCCTTTTTTTCAGTTCAGTGCAGAGATTATGGTCCTTTTCAAGAGAAAAGTACTATTAAATGGAAAGTCAATTAAAGGATTGTTTGAAATTAACCAGTTCAGAATTTGTGTTTTTAAGTATTTATGTATTTTCAGGAACACTACATTTCAATGAAATAAAGTATGTAAAAAAAGGTGACAGATTTTCTGGATAAGACCATTTATTTTAGCGAATAGATGAGTCTTTAAGATGAACTGGAGGCTGCAACAGCTGCTCTCTTGGGCTTCGGTGTGGTTCCCTCACGGAATCCATTCCTGCAAGTAGAAATATAGTTACCACTTTTCAGAGAGTTGACTTGTGCTCCAGGTTATTTTATTCTGTTTTAGATGAAGCTCACTAGCTTTTTTCAATTTATCTCAGAAATGCACTGAAATCACTACAGAAATCACACATTTACATCTTTTTACAAAGAAACACATTATTAACAATTGTCTTGAATAAGCAGTATGGTTTTCACTCTTCTGCTGAAGTAAATTTGACTTCTTGGAACGGGAAGATTTCATTACCTGAGTAAACACTGCAAGACTACACCAAATACAGCACACCTGCTGAAAGCAGATCTTAGTTCATGTTTTTTCTAAGCAATCAGACTAAAGAGATCCTGTTTATGAAGTCTAAGTCTATTTCTTACAGAAATCCTCTCTGCCTCCAACCACTCTTCAGCCCCAAGCTTGCTTTTGGATACCAACATTTCTACTTGAGCAACACTCAGTGGAAAGCAATCTACAGATGCACCCTGGAAGGTGTTTTACAGCTGCCACTGGAGAAGAATGAACTAACCAAAACAAATTAATTGATCCCTCAACCACACCCAAGACTGATACTTAAAATCTCCTACCTTTTGCTAATAAAGCCAATCTACATTTTTATGACAACACTCCTGAATTACGTGGTATTTTTCATACAGCTTCTTTGTGTAGTAGACCAGAAGCTACCGAGTTCCATGGGAGTCATACAAAATGAGTGTAACCTTACAACACCCTAACCACTACCTCCTAAGTACAACTCAAAAGCTTTCTAACAAGTCTTAAACCTGCAACTCAGGATCTGATGTAATACCTGCTTAATTCTAACTGAACTCTTAAGAGAGGGACCAGAAGTTATTCCCATTCTGAACTTTTTTCTGAGTAAGCAAATGGGGACTGGAGTGCATTTTATCTCTATGAAACTCCTCACTTCAGTGTAATCATCTATTTAACTGAATCACAAATAGAGGCAATACCACAAAAAACATTTTTAGATGTGGGCATCTTATTACAATAACCTCTGTGTTCTGTACTACCTTTATTTAGTAGAAACATCAGAACACTTTATACACCCTTTGTCTTACCAGTAGGGATTTTTTCATCCTCAAAGGAATATGCAGCCAACTATACAAAGTATCACTTATTTCATGATGTATTTCAGAAGATTAAGTGGTACTAAAAAAGTTGAAATGTTAACTTTGAATGGCAAATTTTATCATTAAGTAGTGTCTATGCAGGATTTCACACCCTGCTAGCCTGTAATAAAATGTTATACCTGAATCGACGGTAGACCTTTTTCAGGTGCCTCATGCGACCAGTACCAGTGGTGTTGCGTCGTTTAGCCTTGGCACTCCAGTTATCTAAAATATACGGGCTACTGTTACTCATCTGAGCCAAATATTTTAAGTTGCATGTTACATTTGTATGTATTTTGGTACAATTAATGGTACAATTATTCAAGCCAACAAAAGAAGAAAAATTAACTATAATGTCAGTTTCTATGCAGTAATACTGCATATTACCTAACATATAGTTTAATCACCATTAATTTAAACAAAGCTCCAAAATGCAAAATGATAAAACTGCAAAATGACACAGCATTCCTCGACTGGAAAAGAAGTCAAACTGCTGAAATAAAAGAAACACTTTTTTTTAAACTAAAGTCAGTTAAAAGTTTGCTACTTACACTTTCTCTTACGCTTAGCAGGATAACCACATTTCCCACAGGTCGATTTTTGCAGATGGTACGCCTTGGACCCACATCGACGACACAGGGTGTGTGTCTTATTTCGTCGCTTACCAAACGACGATGTACCCTTCGTCTGAAAAGCATTTCAAGATATAGAACGTTAGAAATATCTAACAATAACTAACACTTCGAAGTCACAAAACTAAAAGAAGAAGCCCTAAAAACCAATTGCAAACCGAATCGTATAAACACGCCAGAGGCACATTTAACTCTGACGCTCAGTTTCAACTACACGTAGCGTCCATTTTCAGGACTCATTGACGCCACTCCTTATGTGCCCCCGCCCCCGCGCTGAACTAAAACGGAGCCACGGCGCGTTTTGTCGGCTCTCCTTTCCTTCCCCACACCCATCACCCTCAAGCAGCAAACTGCTCTCTCCTGACGAAAAGTGACTCGCTTCACACACAGCAGCCGCACACTCACCCTTGGCGACCGAACCCTCTCTTGCTACGTTACCGCCCAGCTGCTCGGCCACGGCGGCAGCAGGTACGAAGCAGGAGTCTCCGGAGCGCCCAGGGCCCCGCGCCGCACCACGGCCTCCCCGCCCGGCCCGGCGCGGCAGCCGCTCCCACCGCCGGCCCCAGCCCCGCCGCCAAGCCCGGCCGCGGTACAGCGCGGGGCCTCCTCCCCGCGGCCCGGCCGAGCCCCGCGGCGCCCCCGGCCCGGCGCGGCGGCGGATGGCGGCGGATGGCGGCGGATGCCCCGCGAGCGAGCCCGACACTCACCATCTTCCCCGGCCGCCAGCACCAAAGAGGCCGCGCCCCGCCCCGCTTCCGCCGCGGCCCCGCGAGCGCTTCCGGGGGCGGCCGCTCGGGCGGGCGCGGGCCCGGGCCGTGTGTGAGGGGGCGCTCGGCGGACACTGAGCGCCGCCCGGGCACCGCCCGCAGCCCCGCGCAGCGCTCGGCGCCCCGGGGCTGCCGCTCTGCCCCAGCGCCCGCGCGGCCCCGCGGGTGCCTCAGCTCCTGACCCTGCTCCCACCGACAGTCGAAGTTACTTTGATAGAATCACAGAATCGTGAACTTTGGATGAGATCTACTAGACCATCCAGTCCACCCGTCCGCCCAGCAGTACCCCTGTAACCCCTGAACCACATCACCCATTGTCATACCCAGACGCCTGTTGAACACCTCCAGGGTAGCGAGTCCACCACTTTCCGGGTAACCAATTTCTGACCACTCGAACAGTGACAAAATTTTTAATGTGAATGTCCCATCTCTCAGTTTAAAGCCATTTTCTGTTGTCTTCTCTGTAGGCACAGTAGAAGAGACTGGACCCCACCTCACTACACCTTCCTTTCAGGTGGTTGTAGAGAGCAATGAGGTCTAATGGGTGAGTTTTAATGAGTGAAATTCAGGGACAGGATACTCCTGCCCGTAATACATAACTGTCAAAGTAAGCTGCCTTGGACAACAGGCTCTCCTGTGCTCTCTGTCTGTCCATGTCCTCTCCCATTCCCCTCCATGGCACTAGACAGTCTGCCTGGAGTCAAAAGCATTGGCATGGACATTATGGGGGCACAAAAAAGGGAAGTGATCACAGCACCAAGCCTGAGTCCAAGAAACATTTGGACAATGCTCTAGACACATGGTGTGATTCTTGAGGCTGTCTTGTGCTGGTTCACGATCCCTGTGTGTCCCTTCCAACTCAGCATATTCTGTGATTCTGTGAAAATCTCCCATTAAAATTCTCATATGCCTGCCTACTGTGCATCCTCAGTAGGCTCACAATCTACAATTTTATCTTGACAGCGTTCATTTCAGGGGAAATAACATGTACAGAGAGAAATTGGAGAAATTTGTGTGTATCTTATTACCAGATCATTACCTTGTCATCCCAAACAAAGCCAGAAATTGACACTATAGCCAGTTTATTTATCTTTGATGGTAGAATTATGTAATTTATCTTACAGTACTTGATGAACGCATGTCTTTATCTGGCAGGCTAAATTCCTGGTTTACTGACTAAAAATGAAGCTTTTCAAAAGTAAACTATCTGGGCCCACCAGAAGCCAACAAACTATGTGGAACCCTCCCACTATGCATGGGTTGAAACCCTGTGACACAGAGCTCATTGATCAGAAGAAGGCGTAGCCCCATGGCACAGTCCCTAGATTAGTGAAGCTGTGTCTGACCTGCTGCATTTTCACTCCTGGACAAACCATGTTCATATGATTGTCTCAATATTGATTTATCCTCACTTATTTCGAAATGCAGCCTCTTGTTGAATTCCTTCAGTGCCAATTTATGTGCTGGGAGACTTTTGACCTTTGCTAAGGTTGAAGGATGGGGCAAAAAGCCATTTTGACTTCAGCAGCACTGCTTCCAGACCCAGAAAGGTGTGGCTCACACTGTTCGCTCAGTTCTCTCATTTTGGGTGGCAGTTTCTGTTTCTGAAATAACAGAAGTCTTTGCCTGTATTCATTTTACCTCACATGAAATCCAGACATTTACTCCATCTATGGTCCTGCAGTAGTTAAAAAGGAGAGATTGGTTCCAAATGGTAAATCATCCCATCTTAAATTAAGTGTCTAAAGTGGGGTAAAAAAATGATCTCTGGGAGGAACCTTCTTCCATGAATTCTGAGAGAAGCCTAGGCAGGCCCCTTAGGGGCACACAGGTGGTTGAAAGTAGGTAAAATTAATTGTACCCTGACTTGATTCAATGAAGATATTTTATAGCAATTCTGTTTTCCTTACCAGAAATCAAAAGAGAAATCGCAGTGTCCTATGGAGGAAGTGCTATTAAGAAAAAAAACAAAACAAAACACTTAAACGGTGTGAATACATCCTAAAGGCTGAACTGAAGTCATGTTTCTCCCAGCAACCTTGCTGCGTGCCTTTTATCTAGTGCTTCCTTTGCTCTTTCTATCTCACTAGATCTCAGAAATCTGGAAGATGACATGGACATTGGACAGGTGCCATGGCAACAGCCTCCAAAGGAAGTCTGTTGGTTTGGCTGCCTGCAAGAATATGCAGGAATTCCTGTCCTTTGTGGGATAAAAATAATCTTCTTCATTTACATGTCTTCAAATCTGTTCAGAAAGTAAGATTTTTGCTATCATCATGCACTTGTCTTTAGTATTCAGGAACACTTTTAGGGTAGAGAATGGGCAGAGCTGTGGCCGACCCAGTACCATTCCAGAAGCTCTTAGCCTGTGTAAGCTCTCAGGGCAGAACAGAGTTCATTGCCCGTTGCTCAGAACCCACAGGCTCCTATACTGGTAGCTGCTGAATGGCACCAGTCTAAATTCAGCACTGACTAATTCACACTGCTTCTTTGTTGCCTAGAAAGTAACCCAAAATTTGGAAGGTGACATGTCTGGATTTCAGAACTGTCTTTTTGATGTAGGAAACAGCAGTCTGTCACTGCAGCTGGTATCACGTCACAGCTTCTGCACAGCAGTTTTGGTCCAGCCAGATTTGTTGATGGAAGAAACCCTTTGTGGTGCCAGCAAACAGTGATCCTATTAATCTTCTAGGTTAAGGTTTATTGAATACTGTGTTCTGCACTGTGTTCTGCAGCCTGGCTGATCTGGTTGGGGTTGAAACACTGAAATAAAAAATAGATATGCCTTCAGAAATAAGTCTTAGAGACAAGTCTATTGCAGGGACAAGGAGACCAGAATGAGGGCTGGCTAGGCATTGGAGAGGAAGGAGGGTGTGACCAACAGATAACTTCAGTGGCATTTGTTTTGCTGAGGTTTGATGTCGTACTACTACACCACACCATCACTGGTGTGCAGTACAGCCAGGCACACTCTGTGGTGTGACTTGATTGAAAAAACTGAGGAGTAGAACTGGTTTTACAGAGACTGAGCTGCTGAAAGGACTAATGTGTGGCAAACACACAACTGATATCCAAGCAAGTTCTGCCTAATGTCATCATATGGTATCACTCATTTGTGCACATGCGTAGCACCCTTAGTGCCAGCAGGGATCAGTTAAAAGGATGGGAATAGTGACAATTCAATCTTCATACATAAACATTTGATAATACTTAATATTATCTTCAGTTATCTTCCGGCCTGCAGACAAACTGAAGTCTTTATTTCTTATTGTGATCTCTTAGATCAAAGGAATGCCTTTTAGTATCCTCTTGAATATTGAACACTTTGACATAGATAACATCATCTCAGGAATGCTGCAGGAAAACAGAGGAATTCAAGGACAACATTTTCATGAGGGTTGATTTGGATGCCTTTGTTTCTGGGTATCATCTTGATTTGCAGAGGTAGATATCTCGGTTGGAATTATTGGGGAAGACACTGATTATTTTTTACTGAGCAGGCAGAAGGAGTGTAACTTCATTTGTATAATATCCAGATTCTTCAGTTTGAAAACTTTCGTATGTGAGTTTGAGCCAGAAACGGTCACAAGATGACAGTAGAGTTCAAGTAAAACCTTTCTACTAAACAACTCAGTAAAAACTCTCAAACAGTAACAGTAAATTAGGTTAATAAATTGAAGTATTCATATTATCTGTACAATTCTTACATCTCTATGACAATAACAGAAAATTTTGGCAAACAACAGTGCTTAAGAATAAGCCTGTTGTATCCTGCTAAGAAACTAATAAGCATAATAGAAAAGTCTTTCTATTTGTTTAAGATGAAAATGAATAGAAGAAAATTAAACAGCTGACACTAACGTCTGAAATTGCTTATTAAAATACAGCGAAAGTGATAAAATAATTATAACAACTTGATATTCTTTATTACTATTTTATGGCAGCCTTCCAGTACCTAAAGGGTGCTTACGAGTAGGATGGAGACCTTTTGCAAGGGCATGTAGTGACAGGACAAGGGGCAGTGGCCTTAAACTGAAGAAAGGCAGGTTTAGATTAGGTATTAGGAAGAAATTCTTTACCGCCAGGGCAGTGATACACTTGCACAGGCTGCCCAGAGAAGCTGTGGATGCCCCATCCCTGTAAGTGTTTAAGACTAGGCTGGATGGCGCTGAGTAACCTGGTCTAGCAGAAGGTGTCCCTGCCTATGGCAGGGGGGTTGGAACAAGATGATCTTTAAGTCCCTTCTAACCCAAACCATTCTATCCATTATAATATTCTATTGCCACTCCTTAGCATCAGAGAGAGAGAGACTAGATAATAACCTTCAGTCCACCTTGGGGGTAGCACTAATACTTGTAGATCACCGCAGAAGCATGACTACCATCACAAACATAGCGGGAAGAAGAGCTCCCCACCCATTTCCTCAGCTGCCTTTAACCTTTATCTTAGAGTAGTTGTGGGGGGGTCCTGGTTTCCTCTCCACTAGAAACCACACTAGAATCTTTCTTGTTCCATTTGGCTAGGGGAACAGGGAGAGTGTATCTCTGCACAGCAGAGGTAGGAACAAGCCTGGGACACATTTGCTACACAGTGCAACAGAACTCAGAAAATTCAGAATTTTGAAATGTCCCTAGTTTTTGTTCATTTGTTTCTTGCTTTGGTTTTGTTTTTGTTTAGTTTTGGTTATTTTTTGTTTTCTTTTTAGTGCTTATGCTTAGATACATTACAGGTTTGTGGGGCTTTGTTGCACCAAAGTAATTCTCAGAGGGGGTTTCACTGATTGCAGAGTGGTTGCATGGCAGTTTGGGCTGAGCATCAAACAGGGTACATAGGAGAAAGCCACAAGTTCCTTTACAAGGTGTCAGCCATTTACTTCTCAGTAATATAACAACATAATATTCTTGTCTTGTTAGTATATTTTGATAAAAAACCACCTTTATTGATCTGGTATTGTTTGATACTGTTGTCTTAAAACTTTGTTGCATTATGCATGTACAAATGTATGCACACACAAGCCTAGAGCAAACTTTTCACTGGGGAGGTACAAAAAGCATTTGTGCTACCACCATCTGGTATTGTAGTCTAAATCGTATTCCACACCTAGTTTCTAGCCACATTCCTGTTCATTGCAGCAGGAACTATTTTAGTGAGTTGTGAGGAAAATGTTTTTATCAGTACAGACTACAAAGTACTGGACTTAGTTTTCCTTCAGATGGATCTGGAATTTTTGAGAAAAGGCTGGTCAAATGTTTGTCTGAAATGGCATAGGTGTGGTGGATCCTCTTTGGAAAGGCAAATAAGCTGGATGACCTTCTGAGGTTCCTCCCACCTGTACTTTTGTCATACTGTGATTTTATAAAAGGTCTCTAACTGTAGAGACATAACTGTATCTCTAATCTCTCAGGCTGTCATTTTCTCAGAAAAATGCATTTGACCAATTTTATACTTGGAAAAGAAAGGTCAGATCTTCATGAATTCTGCTTTCAAGTTTTGTCTGCTTTTCCTGTTGTGGTGGCTGGCTGAATAAGTGCTATGGCCCCTTTCTTACAAGCCCACTGACAGGCCTGCATTTTAAACATTTGTCTTTCCCCAGGGTTGTGTAAGTCTCTGACTTGCATTTTTGGAGTTATTGTAAACCACATTAAATCCAAAAGATTCATTATTGAAAATAATTGTATAAATGAAAAGGAAATGTTACCTAGTCACGAACCTGAGATTAGCACAGTGGATCAGAGCATGGTGCTACGAACACCAAGGTTTTGGTTTTGATCCCTCTGTGGGCCATTCACTTAAGAGCTGGGCTCAATCATCCTTGTGGGTCCCTTCCATCTCAGAATATTCTGTGATACATGTGTATATCTTTTTGTGCAGACACATACACAGATGGTACACACTTAGCTGTACTAAAAATGTTTTCTTTCCTTTCTTTTGTTCTAAAAAAACATCGAAAGCTTGTCTCGCTTACAGCTAGACACAGCCTATACCTAAGCCCAGGCATTATGGTTGAAATTTGCTAACTTGGAAACCAAGTGTCTAAACATAACTTACAATGTCAATTATTTTATACTTCCAAATGTTCTGTATGAATGACAGATGGGCATAATCTTTGGAAAAGAAATACAGTATCAACTGGTTGGAGAAAAAACCAACTCTTTTCTGAAGGAATGTTGGGTGTAAAAGCGTTTGCCAGAATCTCAGTAAAGGAAGCCAGCTTAAATTTAAAGCTGGATTCAAGCAGTTAGCTATCTTACCCTCTCAATTTTCTCACTTTTTATGTAGAATTACATACTTGCCTAGTTATGTCTCTGTCATCACATACCCTCCTTGTGTTCCTCAGCTATGCTTTAACTGCATATGTGAATGATTTAATCTTTCATAAAAGTATGGTTTTACTAAATGTGAATGATTTTACTTCTCACCAGCCATTCCTTAGAACATGGCTTGATATTCTACTCCTGGAAATGCTGGAGAAATGCAGATGCATGCCTTTTTACACTGCTTTTGGTCTCCCAAGGTAAGCAGCTAATTCAGTTTTACAAAACCTATCCAGGTTTGGCACCTGTTAGTGTTAAAAGAATTGGTACAGCATAGACATGGTACAGTAAATTTTCAAATTTTTCATGTATGTTGCAATTAGAAGTATTCAAGTCAGTGAGTAAATGCAAAGCTGTGCACAAAATGTAAGGTATCTGGTTTTCTTTTAGAAATATGCATTTCTCACAAATATTTATTGTTTATAAGCTTCAAGTTTTACTTTAGATCTGCCATTCAGGAAGAAAGATATGTCTCTACACTAAAGTGCAAGGTCAAAGAAGGGGGCATTGAAGAAAATTGGGGCATTCATGTTTGATGTGAAAACCAGCAAAATGAGCCTAACATATTAGTTGTTTGCATATTTATTTATCTCACGTCTCACATCTCACTTCAGGAGTCCTATAGAATTTACATTTTTCTTGCTCTGGGACTACTGCAAGTGATTGCTTTCCCTGGACACCCGGTCCCTTCTCTAGAAATAAAAATATAAGCTGCTTTAAAGTAGAAAAACCTGTCCCTTGCATAGCACTCTTTATCCTGTATGGATTTGTGGGGTTTGACTTTAATTTTTGGATGTGAGACACGAGCTGTAAGAAAAAAAAAAAGGCTTTCCAGTGGAACAGACAAATGCAAGTTCTATGTTTACTGAAGATAAAGGCTTATTCCCTAGGTAAAATAAGTTCACTTTCCTTCATCAAAATCACTGTTGCATTTTAGTATTTTCAGCGGCTGAGAACCTTCCTGAAGTACAAATGAATTGCTAACAAAGGTCAGCTCAACTTTGCAGTTACAAATGCTATCTTCTGTTTATTCTGGAATATGTTTTCCCTGTATCAGGCATTTTCAGCTTTGCATTTACTGGAACTGAGGCATGCTGGCTCCATCAGGGAATTCCCCTAGAACCCATGCACAATTTCACTCTTACACTACTTCACTTTTACAAAAATAGAGGACAAAATAGTGCCTAACCTTATTAGTGTGTGCAAAGAGGACACAGAGAAGAAATTGAGCTTTCTGAAGTTGTTCTTATTTGATCACAAATTGGAACTCACAGTCCTGTGGCCACAAGACATATATTAGACTAACACACACAGCATGGACAGTCTTCCAGATGATGCAGGGCAAACTCAGTTTCTCTGACAGGCGGTGGAGAATATGCCAGTGTGTACAGTTTTAGATTTGGGTTATCCCTTTAGTTAGTCCTTGTTAACTAATTGTGCAGTTTTCAGCAGAGCTTGAACAAGTATTAGGAGGAGATGTAGCCTAAAAAGTGTTTGCTCAAGAAGGGAAAAATGTCTGAGAGAACGTTGCACTGTGAAAAAGTCACAAAACTGTGACATGTCCAAGCCTACTTACTGTATTTTAACTGCAGAATAAAACATGGTAGCCCTCCCAGCAACAATATCTGTAATTTATTTTTTCTGTTCTGTCTCTCGACCAGTTTACAAGTTTGTAGTTGACCTCAGTGCAAAACTGACCATCACCCTTTCGCAGGATACCTTTCTCATGGTTGAGGCATGCTTTTACATGGAAGCATTTCCCTGTCCTGCTATCCTGGCTTAAAGCCCAGCTGGCAACTAAGCCCCATGCAGCTGCTTACTCACCCCACAACAGTGGGATTGAGGAGAGAATTGGAAGGGTAAATGCCTGAAATCTCGTGGGCTGAGATAAAGAGGGTTTAATAGGGAGAGCAAAATCTGTACAGACAAGCAAAGCAAAGGAAGGAATTCTTTCACTGCTACACATGATCAGGCAGGTGTTCAGCCATCTCCAGGAGAGCAGGGCCCCATCACACAGAACAGTTACTTGTGAAGACAAACATCATCACTCCAAGTGTCCCCCACTACCACCTTCTTCTCCCCACTTTATGAACAGAGCATGATGTCATATGGTTTGGAATATCCCTTTGGTCAGCTGGGGTCAGCTGTCCCATCTGTGCCTGTTCCCAACCTCCCACGAGCCCCCAGCCTGCTTGCCAGTACGGCAGTAGGAAAAGCAGAAAAGGCCTTGGCTCTGTGCAATCCCTGCTCAGCAATAGTAAAAACATCTCTATATTATCAACCCTGTGTTCATCTCAAATCCAAAACATAGCCCTGTACTAGCCACTGTGAAAAAAATTAACTCTACCTCAGCAAAAACCAGCACACCTGCTTTCATTACTGTTTCAGAAGACCAAATATGTATCCACCAATAAATGATCAGAATTGTGTACTTCTCTTGCCATGAGGCCCTACAAAGGAAGAAACAGGAGGCTTCCTTTTCTGTTGTTATCACAAACCTTATGTTTTACATTCTCTCTTTGGAATTATCAATGTTTATCTTTCTTTCTCTCTCTCTCTCTTCTTTTTTTATTTTTTTATGATTTATAAACATCTCAAAGTTATTTGCTAGTTCTAAAAAGTCTGGACACTACTGTTTGTGGAATACTTTTTTTGAGCTGTTAAAAGTTCTATAAGAATGCCTGTTTTAGAAACACCATACTTTTGATTACTTTCATGATGGTCTTTCAACCAAATAAGCACAGAATGGATGTCTTTTCAGGCTAAGTGAGGACAAGTCCAATCTCCAGAAATTAAGATTCTTAGTGTTTAGTGATATGGTCTCTACTATCAGATAAAGCATTTCCTATTTATATAACTCCAAGTAATCCAAACTGTTGCATAAAAGTAATTGGATGGCTGGATAGGAAGAAATTTTCTGAGAATTTTGTATCTGGAAATAAAAAAGTACATCATTAGTATGGTCACAGTAACCCTGTGCTTCAGCCCTGCTCCTTTTAACAGCAAGTACGGGCAGAAGCCAGAATAATTCACTAAGCTTATAAGCTTGTTGCAGAAAAAATAGCAAATGTTGAGCACATCTAAACTTCTCTGGGCTCAGGTGAATCTCTGCAACTGCATTTTCCCTTTCTCATTACTGGTACATGTTTTCAATTATCGCAGTCTGATGGTGGTTGTATGCATAGCCAGTCCAGAATGAGGGAGAGACAGAGTCAAGGCTGTGTCATTTCTGTTTCTGCACAATGTGCTGCATCTCTGTTGCCTCTATGAAAGTTTACAAAACCTTACTTTATTTGTTGAACTTTGTTTCCAGATGGAAGATATCTGCAAAAGCTTATTCCAGGAAGTTTCACAGTAGCAGTTAGGGTTAATTACTGACTTCTCAAGTAAGCTGACAAAATTTAAATGAATTCCAGATGGTCCTAAAAATGTTGTAGTTCAAAAAGATATCCTAATAAGATCTGTTTCTTTGAAGTCCTGCTTTCATTTTGTTCCCTAACTATCCTTTATAGGAAAGGAGACTTTGTTCTGTTTATTGGAAAACATTTTTAAGGTTTTAATTTCAAGATACTTGGAAATTTTCAGAGGGAGACTAATGGACTTTAATGAAAGATTTTGTTCAAGGTTTGGTGCTTGAAGCATTTTAGCTTTTCAGCTAGTTAGAATAAGTCTTGAATATATTCACTGATTCAGAAAGAACCAGAAATATAAAAGCATGGGCAAGGTTGCTAATAGTAGATATTTGACATTCTATTCACTCTACAGAGAAATCAGAAAGAGATGATATTTTAAAAGGCACCAGGACCTCAGGCCAAAAGAGATCTGGATTATCAATGTGAGATACTGCTCTCTTAGGCAGTTATATAAAGCTCCTCATGAATTTATTAAAATGTAGGAATTAAACTTAGAGTAAACAATGTAGAAAAACAGAAGAAAAAATCAACAAAAACTTATATCATTGGATGCTTGTGAAAATTTGTCTTTGTTTGGGTCTGAGGATTAATTGCAGAGAACAGGCTCTGCAATCCTCCCTGTAGTTTGACCTCTGATACATGCCTTTATATACTGTGTGTGGTTTTGTGTCACTGTTTATACAGATGGAATAGTACTTCCGCTCTAGCCTGTTTCATGTGACTCTTTTTGTGTTGGCATATTTAAAGTGCTAAAATCTAGATACCACCCCGCTGGTTCATGAAATTTACCTATTTTATGTATGTATGAGCCCCTCTATTGCTGGACACATGAGAGCATATAGATCTGTTGTAGACACAGTGCCTCTGCTTCTGCACACAGCTGGCAGGTGAGCTCTCAGAAGAGCTTTTGCAGAAGCCCTTGACCCCTGTGAGCTCTGTGGGCAAAATTTTCAGGTTGAGGACTTGAAGTGGATCTTGGTTGCTCCCAACCCTTGATGATGAAGACCATTGAAAATGCCTCTCATATTTACTAGCCATACTTTGTTTGCTGTTGTCTCACCAGACAGATGGTCTGATTCTGAGATTTTTGTCAGCTTGAAGGAAGAATGTCTCAGGGAGGCAAGGATCAGCAACAGTAGCAATGAAAAATAAGTATTCACCTTTAGTGAACAGCTAAATCAGGCCTGTCTAGGCAACTAATCTCTAGATAGTATGGTGCATTTGGATGCCACAGACCTATCCAGGGGAGTCCTTTGAAGCAGTGAGCAGTATCTGCTAGTCTGGGATGAGCAGAAACCGGAGGAATTTGTGCAAGTTGGTGGTTCACTGGCACTTGAGCAGATGCAGTCTGACTGCATCTGCAAACAGAAGGTTCTCCTCTTGCCCTCCTTCTTTTCCCACTTCCCACCTCTTTTGTCCCATCTCTCTTCTCTGTGACTGTGTATGTTTTTACCTCCTCCATGGGCCTGTGGCTCACCAGCCCTTTCTGAGAGATGATCTAACTCATAAAAACAGCTCAAACCCACCCAGATTTCTTTTTTTCTGGATTTTTTTTTGGCTTTTGTGATAGATTAAACTGGCTCAGAAGGGACTGAAGTGTGCCAAAGCCAGCATCAGATGTGCAGAAGAAGCAAGCACGTGGTGGCAATTGGGAGTAAAAGCAGGCAAAGATGTGAAAAAAAACAGAACAGTAACTCAACTTTGGGCAGATTCGAGCTGCTGAGTTTGTTCACCATGTATTTTGTTTTAAGATCAGAACATAACTCTAAAGAATAGTAATTATTTGTTTGCCTAGTGATGACCTTTGTGTATGTACAGAATGTCTGTGCTCTGGACAAGTCTGATGTATTGCCAATATACCACGGAAGCTCTTTGAATTTTGAATCCTAATAACTTGAGCTCTTTTGTTCTAACCCATTTCTTTCAAACCAGAACCAGCCCTTGTTTGTTTGGCATAGCTTCTGCCGCATACAAATTCCAGTATCTAAGGCAGTATCCCTCTGCAAGGTCCCCTGAGAGAGAATCATTTGCATTAAAGTTAGCACAGCAGTAATGCTATTTGACATATTTCACGGAGACACATCCCAAGGCATTGTCATTAATCTTTGAAATGCAGCAAATACATTAAAAGCAAAACAGGCAATTAAAAAGCTTAAAACAAAACAAAAAGAAAGGGAGATGGACTTAGAATACAAAAACAAATACAAAAACCGTGCAAATCAATTTCACAATTCAAAACCATAATAACAGGATGTTCTTTCTCCACTCAGTTGTCACTGGAACCTTGGCATTTGCAGCAGTCACAGAGCACAGACTGTCTTTAGGGCTATAATACATAATGAACTTGGACAATGAAGACACGAGACTATTTAAAGCTTGGTAAACTATTGAGTAACCTTAGCATCAATCCTATAAAAGGCCGGAAGCCTACAGGGAAATATCATTGATATAATTATATTCTGGCTGACCTTAGTGTGAAGTAGAATACAGACAATACCTTTTCAGGCTGTCTCTAGACCAGGCAGGATATCATTAGCCCAGCAAAAGAAGCATTGAATTAACCACTCCTGTGCTAGGACTGTCATTTGACGCAAGACAAAAAGTGCCCTGCCTTATGGCTAACCCTTTGTATCTCTCAGACGACTCCACTTTTAATCCCCTAAACCATCGGTTTTAGTTCTAAAGATGGTTTATTTATGAATACACAGTAGAAATGTTTAGCAAGAACAAAAAGTTGCTATGATGAAACAGTAAAATGGTTACCAGATTGTTGCAATTTTCATAAACAGTAAGGGAAAATCAGCCTCCACTTCTCTGTAAGTTGCACTCTGCCCTTTGCTACTGCTCCATCAGGGAGGTCATTGGGGAGGTCCCCAATCAGGTCTTTTGTTGTATCTGATGTTATTGTAGAACTGCATGTCAGTTAACCTGAGACTGTACTAGGTGTTGCACAGTCACAAAATTCAAGTGTAAATAGATTTTTATGCTACTTAAACATAAAAATGCTTATTGCCTTAAGTGTCAATAACACACACAAAAAAGTAGGAAACTATATAAGTTGTTCAGAACGTAGATGCTAAGTAGAAAAAAATCTGCTGTAAGTACCCTATGAAATGAAATAAGAATTAGCCATTCCCAGTCCCACTGTTCTAGAGGAGAGACTGAACACCCATCCACTACAAACGAGTGAAGTGCCATGGGGCCTCTGGACTTGCAGTCCTAGGAGCAGCACAAGTCCAGCTCTAACCATCTTGGTTCAGTTTCTTTGCTTTTGTTACCCTGAAGCAAGGATCAATAAAAAAGCAGGGTCCTATTTCCAAATAAAAGAAGATAAAATCATTAGGTTGAAGTACCTGAAAATGTGTACTAAAAGATCTATTGTACACCATCTGCCAGTGCAACATTTTTGTCTTGCTGAAATACTTTTTGCAGGAAAACATTCTATCAGTATAAAGTCACTTGAATATGATAGCCATTACTATTAATGATTTGACTACCTATTAATTAAGACCTGACCCCTGCCAACACACACACACTTCCTTTGCTCTACTTGTCCTCTTTTATATTTATTTGCATATTTTGTTTGGGACCAAATTAGAGTATATCTTGATCTTGAGGGTTATTATAGCTAATTATATACTTACAGAAAGTGAAATTGCTATCTAAGCCATTGAAACAGCTGACTGAAAAATCAAGACATATGTCTGGATAGATAAAATATTTTTGCAGTTCCTGGATTCTGGGACAGGTACTAAAGGTCTTAACTCTGTTCTAATAATTTCCCTTAAAGGCAAATGACCACTGTCAATATTACACAAATTGGTCATAAATTAAATAGGTGCATGAGGATTTTGATGAAAAGCAATCAAGTATGTACAGAAGTGTTGAAAGTCTGTGAATTACATTATCAAAGATATTCATAGTTGCTAAACCTGAAAAGTTCCAAAGACAGGCTCATCTAAATTGGCTCTGAGGAGTGGCCATAGGTATCCTCCACATGAATGGAGTAGTGTGACCCAAGATCTAGGCAACTCCTTAAGGAAAGCCGACCATGCCAACAGAGTTCAGGGCTTAGAACTCACTATGTTGTGATGCTATGACATGAAGCTTTTAGCTTTCTGAGGACTGTGTAAGCAGTTCAAAATTGGTGTAGTATCTGAGATCTAGTATATGTGGAACCTTCACATAGAGGTGCTACTTTTCCATGAGGGGTTTATCTGGGGTACTCTAGGATAAATGAAGGTAAATTTCCCCAGCAGTGGCATTTTCGTGCTGTTACTGCAATGGATCAGCTCTGAAAAGTGGAAAAAAAAAAAAATCAGAGGACATGGCAGGGTGAGGAAAGAGAAAATTAAGTGTTCTTACTTCTGTGTGAGTATCTCCACAAAAAACATGCAGAACCAGGCTAGAATTGACCAAAACTTGCATTCAGATCCATAACCTGATTTTCATGTGAAATCCAATACACAAAAATCAGCATGCCTGCAGAAGTGGAGAATGAAGATTTGTGCTTATAATGAAACCTTAGGAACATCAGCTTTATTCTAGAGCACCTCTTCCTGCTGCAGCTGTGAATTCGGCTGTGGTGTAGTGTATGTGGCCTGGGATCTCTCAGAAGTCTTGTTCAGGGGAAAGAAACTATGAGAGAGAAGATAAGGAAAAGATGATTCTTCTTGCAGTAAGTGCTCACAATTTTCTGCCAGCCCTAGTTAATATATCCAAGTCTTGATTTATATGTCTAAAAAATCCTGAGCAGCTCCCAAAGCAGGCTGTGTCCCTAGAGAGGACTAGATGGGTTAAGGTTAAAATTCCTTGGCAATATTCACCCCTTTTAAGGAAAGAACAGCAGAATAGCAAGGCAGAGCGAGAAGAGATGAACAGCAACAGACAGACTGACTGACTCCTTTGGCGTCCAAATTGAAAATGCTGGAAGTGCATTTTCCCTGGTAATTGCTGTATATCTGAGTATTTTGTCTAACATGAAGGTAAGACAATTGCTTACTTAATTTGTACTGATGAAGTGAATATGGAAAGTGCAGTGAAATATTAATTTATATGGAGAAATAGCTGAAAAAAGTAATTGGACAGCATTGCAAGAAAGAAGAAAAATAAATGAGAACTTGCACAACGAAGCTGAGAAAATCAGTGTGACATTCTCCTTTTGTTTCTTAAGCTGACTAGTGTATAGATTGCAGAAACCTTGAACAACTGCATGAGCTTAAAAAGGGAGGAAAAAGCAGAAAAGCAAAGTAAATTTGCTTTTACTTCTTTTCAGGTGCTGGGGATTTTTCTGTTGCTGGAAGTTTCAGGATTCTTTCCCATTTTTTCCAGGTGAAAATTTATTTAATAAATTGCATGCTGAAGGTTAAGCATGTATAATTGTGGTGCATGATGTGGGACAGAGCTTCAAGGGGTCATCAGGTATATTTCCTGGGAGAAATACACATTGTTTGGTGTCAGCTCTGCCTCTGCCACCAGTGGGGACAGCAGTGGGGCATTATGTTGTCCTTAAACTTCTACCCAGAGGAGTCAGCCAGCCTTGGGGAAGAGAGCGCACAGTGGTGGTGTCAGGCACAACAACCCATGACTGTGCAACAGCCCAGCTTACCCCAAGCCAGCCCCAGTCCCAGGGACAGGTCGAACCCCCGATGCCTCCCATGGAAACTGGCAGTTCTTTTGTTGCTGATCTTTAGGCTAGCTGGATGTGTCTAGTTTCTTCTTTTCGATGGCCAGAAAGCCCAAGCTGGGACTGATTTCATTCTTGCACATGAAAAGCAAATCGAAGTGGCTTTAAACCTGGTCATACCTCTAATTATTACTGAAGGTCTGCTTTGCCTTTTAGGAAAGTTTTGCACTCATGGTTATGGCTGGAAATCCCTGATGATTTTCCTTTCTCTTTTCCTTTGGATTTTTTGTTTTTGTTTGTTTGTGTTTGTTTGTGTTTGTTTTTGTTTGTTTTTGGTTGATTTTGGTTGATTTTGTTTGGTTTTGTTTGGTTTTGTTTGGTTTTTTTTTGTTTCATTTTTGTTTTTGGGTTTTTTTGCAATGCAAAAACCAATACTGGAGCAGCCCTTCATCTCCTGTCCATTGCCGCTGGAATTCTTTTGGCCCTTGGTCGGAGTGCAATGGCTGTACTCAAAAACAGGTATAGATGGACACATCTTTTCTGTATTCATAACCTCATAAGCATATACTTTTTTCTCCAGTAATTAACAAGCCACTCTATCATTAAAACTCCAAATCAGGTGCCAGACAAAAGCCCCAGCAGAACAAGAAGGCTGAAGACCAGAGAACTAAGAAGATAAATCCTCCAGTCTGTCCCAATATGTTTCCTTTCAAAGCTATGATGTTCATGTTGTAAAATAATTTGTGTTCCCTTTATTTTGGTGATAGTTTCAAAAAGCTCAGCTGAACTGTCTGGTAAACACAGATATTCCTTCACTGATGCTGTTTTGTGCTAATTCCACTGATTTTTCATTTCATGTCACAAGGGAAGAAAACTTGGTTGCAAAGTGTTACCTTCAATGAAAAGAAGTTGGTGATTTTTACACTGCAACTTTATTGATGTGCAAGACGCTTTTGATTTTCCTTCTCATTTACTTTGATGTTACATCAATTAAGGAGGGATTAGTCAAAATTAAAGATGTTCCATGAGACAGTGCTTACTTTTTTTAGAAACAAGATCTAGCCCACTTGATGTAAGATTTTATCATCCTCCTTAATGACATTGTTTACTTTGTAAAACTTGAGTTCATATCAGGCATGGTTAGTCCTATTAAAAATTAAAAAAACCACCTAAATTTCTTAGCAGCTTTCTCTTGCCCTCAGTTACATATTAGATTTTTGAACAAACCAAGACAAGCTCATGAACCAGTTTAAAGACCTTGTAGATAAAAGACTTGTCTTTCTATTAACTTGAGAGTTTGCTACTGTATTATGGTAATACCAGGTGTGGTTGTTCTTAGAAAAAATAGTAAATGTCTAGAGTAGTAGCATTGTCTTCACAGTAACAAACTATTCTGGCTTTGCATCAGGATTTTCTAAGATCTCCTTTGATTTGCATTCAGATTAGGAGACGGACAGTGGCAGTTTATGGCCAGTATGGAGGAAACCCCTGCTCTGGGGATGCCTTTGAAACAAGACAATGCACCCCCAGAAGGGGATGCCCAACGGAAGATGGCTGTGGTGATCGGTTCAGGTGTTTCTCAGGTACCGTCCAAGACCAGTTTCAGTATTTTCTGGTCATGAAATTAAGAAAATAATCTTGTTATCTTTCAACTTTAGTAAATGGGCAATGTATTTGCAGAATTCTTGATCTACAGATGAATTTGACTTAGGTGAATGTTCCCTTTGTTTCCAGCCTCAATTATGCATGTTTTTAATTTCATCTGGAGTACTGAAGAGCATTGAAGATAATATGCTGTAGCCCTGGTACCCTCTCTAACTCCATTCTGCCTTACTCGTTGGCCCCAGAGAAGAGGTTTTTTCATTATAAGAAAGTAGTTAAGGAATGCAACCTTAGATTGATGTCTCAAAGCTGTTCTAGGCTATTTCCAAACATGAAATGACCTGGATCATGGAAACTAATGCTCTGTAAAATGCATCCAAGCGGCTCCCATTACCTTCACAGAAGAGCACATTATCTCGTAGATAAGCATTTATCACAAAGGACCATGATAAACATGTTTTGGTGCTACTAGAGAGACAATCATAGTTAATCACAAGTGATTGGGTCAAAGGGTGAAAGCTTAGGAAGTAGATCTAGAAGTCAACTGTTTCACTGATATATCATAAGCCTTGAATGGCTATGGCTCTCTTGAGTGTGCTGTGCACTATTTCTTTATGTCCACATTTAATGTTCCACAAGCCCTCGTGGGCACAGGCTGTTCATCATGGGAGTGAATATGCTAATTAATGTAGTAGATTAATAGGACCTCTGCTTTGATTTTAGGTGATCTATTTTTAAACTAACAAACACTTCTTTCCTGATGCATGTTTGTTCTGATTTAGGTCAGTGCATTAGCAGATCCCTAGTGTGCAATGGCGATCAGGACTGTGAGGAGGATGGTGCAGATGAAGATCGATGTGAAGAGAAGAGAACTGTATGTGATATTGACAAAACACCTCTGAATTCAGAACTCACAGGAGCAGGGTAATGCTCTGTGCTGGGTTCAGTAGTACCAAAAGCACTTATATTTTGATGTGTTTGCAAGTTCTGGGTGTACAGATAGATTTCCTGGGCTTATGCTAAAACATCCCATATGCAAATGTTCAGTACAACTGCTTCCACCAAGCCAGTGGTTCAGTGCAGGATGAACAGGTCCTTTGACTTGAAGCACAGAATAAAGTTTTCAGTCTTTTGTTCCTGCTATTGAAAGACAGCTATTAAGATATGAAGTCAAGTTTCAACTAGTAACACGATCTTCAGCATGGAAAAAATGAGCCAGCAATTCTCATTCTTTTTGTTCATTGCTGTTGCATTTAGCACTCTAGATTCACATGGATTTCTGTTTATAAATCCCAACTGCAACCTGGCAAAATAATTGTTTTAAGTTTCTGTGGTGTTGCTTTATCACTTGTTATGCAATACACTTCAGATATAATAAAACCCCTCACATTTTGGAACGCATGCCCTGTTTTTTCTGTGTGGCAGCAGTTGTTCAAACACTAAAACTTAAAATCACTTGAGATAGATATGAATGTCTTAATCTATAGAGATAATGACGTGTTAATTTTTGTTGACAAATCAAGACCAACATTTCACTTTCAATGTTGTAACATGCTGTGCATACTGCAGTTCTGCATGTATAGAAATCTATCAGGCGATAACCCCTTGGTTAAATCAGCCTGTGATCATGATTGCAGCACTCAGTTATAATGGCTCTGTAATCTTTGTCTTAATGGCATACTTTTTCTTCTTGTAGCTTTGATATTATTATTGGTGAGACTAAAGGAAGAGTCATTCATACAAAAAGCTTTGGAGGGCAATGCAGAAAGGTTTTTAGCGGCGATAGGAGAGAATACTACAGGCTGAGTGAAAGTGTTCTCGCTTACAATTTTCAGGTATGTTTCCATTAAGCATAGCTTTGTATTTACGTCAGGATTAAAACTGGGAGAATGATACAAAGCTTACAGGGGCCCTTGGCAGGTACACTTCCCTAAACACAGCTCACTGACACCTGTACCCTCTCTGCAGTTGCTTATTATTTTTAAATACAAATTGGCGTATACCTTGCTGAAATAAAAAGAAAAAAAAGATTAATTCCCTAGATGTGATTTCTAAATCTCTCAGTTAGACTGAATGTAAAGCTAATCTCCTTACCAGAAGCAGTGGCCTGAAGCACCCTAAGAAATGCTTTGGGGGTGAAATACAGGGTTTTGCCATGCTTTGTGTAGATATTCCAGAGATGTTTTGTTTGAAGTCACTCTCTCAGTGATTTGGTTTGTCTCACGTTTATCAAAAGCATGCCAAACAATCCATAATGTACTTTACTTCATAGCGTAAATACTTGAGAGAGATATATATGTATATATCTATGAATGAATGCATTTCCAAGTTTTTCTGATAGCATGCAGTACTTTTTATGAAATCTAAAATGGATTCAGCCTGAAAAACATATCAGCTTATTTTGCATCAGTAAGGCCTTGCTCTACTCTCTAAGTTACCATTTTTAAATCCTACACAAAGCTCTTCATACAGACGTCTATCTTTCACCTTCTAGGTTAAAGTTCAGAATGATTTCAGTTATGAGTTTTTCAACAGCACCTGGTCTTATATGAAACGCGTAGATAGGTATGAAAATTCAAACAGATACAAACACACACAGAATGAAAATCTGCAAAAGGTATGTATAACTTGTCACTATAGCTTAGTATTTTGCATAAATATTTTCATCATTTTATTAATGTGTTTTTGTAGTGAGATGAAAATGTTTATTTTATAAAGACATTTTTGGCACAAAGTACATGACAGTAAATATCCCATAAAACCTTTAAAAAAAGATCACTGGTTTGTTTATCAATCCAGAAGAGTTGGCTGCTGTTTCTTCTTCCTCTGCCTTACCTATTTAGTAGTAATTTATTTATTTATTATCTGTTTTTCTCCCTATTTAAGGGAGAAATCATTGGCTTCTTGTCATAATTGATTCATCTTTTTTTTTTTTCAAGTGGTTTATTGTCCCCCTTTTTTTTTCTGCTACGTTTTGGTCAGTATCTTGGAGCAAAAAGATTGAAATAATTCTGTGGTTAAAATTAACTTATTTTATAATGCATTTTCCATTAGTAGAACTCCATTAAGAGAGATACCTGGTGTCTTTAACAGCCAGGATGTCACAGTGGTTAGGCCTTTAACTTATTTTAAAAGGAGCATTAGATAAATAATTTGAGAGTAATTTTCTATTATGAGGTACAACCTCTATCTTACAGCAAATAAAATCAAGTAAAAAATGTATGCATTTTATGCCACCCAAGCAGACACTAACAATGACATATTTTGAGACTCAGCATAACCAAGTTCAAAAGCACCTTTGAGAGTCAGAAGTGAACAGTACTGTATAGGGATATCCGATTTTATAATTAAGCAGCATCCTCAAAATGGCTAGAGCCCATTACAGCAAAAGGCTTACCTAGACAAAACAGTGCAAAGAACAAGTGTACTGCCTGTGATTTTCTTTCAGACGAAGCTTGTTAACTTTCTTCTGCCAGGCTTCTGATTCTGG
The DNA here is from genome assembly GCF_041296385.1 of Aphelocoma coerulescens. NCBI lineage: Eukaryota > Metazoa > Chordata > Aves > Passeriformes > Corvidae > Aphelocoma > Aphelocoma coerulescens. The sequence goes on from NW_027184085.1 coordinate 14,271,032, forward strand.
AAGCCACCATTAGCTTTGAAGAGTGATAGTCTCCTTTCTACCTTGTCCTTATGCTAGTTTTTAAGTACACAGGAGGAAAAGAAAGATGTTGCAGCAATTATAAATAAAGTTCCAACCATATTTCATGACTTCAGGGTGTTCTTTTTGCATTTACAGTGTTGCTTAGACATATCTAACAGCTCTGTAAAGCTGTTGGTTAGTTGCCAACAGAATGTGTGTGCCATCTGGCTATTAGGAGCCACTCGGATAGTGACATGGAGCATGACTGATGGCTTTTCCTTCCCCCAGAGTAAGCAGCTGATGGTTGTTGAGAACAGTGTGGAAGTTGCTCAATTTATTAACAACCGCCCAGACTTTCTCACTCTTGCGGAGCCTTTCTGGAAGGAGCTGTTCAACCTTCCAGTCGTCTACGAGTACAGCGTCTACCGAAGACTTATTGAACATTTTGGGACACACTTCTTGCAGTCTGGGTCTCTGGGAGGACATTACAAAGTTATTTTTTATATGGATACTGACAAAATGAAAGCAGAAGGTAGAGTACTAGACTATTTGTTGCAGAAAGCAAAGTCAGAAATCAAGAATAAAAATTTATATGCATGTTTTTCCAGCTAATGTCTAAAATCAAGTAACAGACTTCTACAAGTTACCACATTCTCTTCATGGGCAAAAGAAAGAAGACTATAAAATGTGCTGAAACCATGGCATTTAATTCTAGATTCATGTTTGTGACATGCAGTGCTCTGGGTAGCAAAAATTTGATAGTCAGTTTAGGACCTTCTCAGGCTAAACTTGAATATAAATCTCAAACAGTAATAAAGCTTAAAGGTTACATGGAGATGAAGGTTGGGTAAAAAACTGTGTAAACCAGAAGAAATTCCAAGCAGAACAAACACCAGTGATACTTATAATGGCAATCAGTTGGTGCAGTGCTGTAAGGGACTGCTGAGAAAATAAATGATGCTGTAAACTGTTCCCAAATACACCTCACACCTCTGTGCCTTCATCCATACGTTTCAGCAATGTGGGGATCTTCCCACAGCACACAAATGCTAGTTAGTTACCTTCTAGTTTAAGTGTAGTACTTCATGACCTCTCTAGCCAGAGGGAAACTTGGAAATGAATCCAACAAACTTTCTGTGTACAGTATTGTTAATGGATGGATGGATTATCTGCAGGTGTCAGCATAACAGACTTGTACAAGTGTACCTCATCAGGCTGGAATGCACTCATTGTGAGAAAGAAGAAAAAGGAATGCACCAAACTAGATGAACTTCTACGGACTTCTTCAGGTAAATGTTCAAAAGTGACTCACACAGTTGTCATGTATCCATCTGTCATCTCATCCTAAATAGCTGTCAAAATGAGGAGCAGGTGCTGATAACTTTGTTGAATTCTCTCCTAACATGCTGAACTCAGAGATCAAGTGTCTGGCTTAAAAGGCTCTCCAGCAGTTGTCAATTATTGCTAATGCTTTCCCACTAAATAGCACTTTCCTGGACACTCTAAGTTAGAGCTGCCAACACACCTGCAAAAACAGATACCTCCTATATATGACCTGTGCAGGAGCTCTTGATCCAGGCACAGGTGGTTGGTTAAACTGCACCAGTGAATTCTTTCACTACTTGCTAACAGAGTTTTTGTGTGTACTGTTTCTATTTCCATTTGTAAACATAGCAATACCTATACTTTGTGTGTTTCCTATCCTGAATCTGCAGGAAGCAGTGGTAATAAAATTAAAGGAGACCCTTACATTGAAGGAGGAAGCCCAGGTGCTGTTGCTGGCCTTAGTTATCTAGACCTGGATAATCCTGCTGGGAACAGTCGGATGTACACCTTGTGGGCTGCATCAGTGACAGACTATCCCAGAGTAATTAAAAAAAAGGTAAGGCTATTTTCCTGAAGCAGAGGTGAGCAGATGGGATCACCTCAAGGGGAAAAATTACTAAGCTACAGCTGGTGATTAATCATACCATGGTCTACACTCATTCTGTTTTCATATCATTTTGTAAAAAAGCAAACTGCTCAGGAAGAAAATGTTGCAAAGCCAGTATGATCAGATGCATCAGAAATCTAAGTCCATTGACAGGTCAATACCAGCCATCAGTGCATTTAGTGGAGTTCTGGTTAGAAATAGAGGGTCACATTAGCATTGGAGAAAGACCAGATTTGAGATAGCCCCTTTCCTGAAACGCATATGGGCATGTCTGTGTGACTTCCACTTCACTTGCCAACTTCTGCATATCCCTTTTATCTCTCCACCTCCACTCTGCATCCAGAAGTTTAGCATAACTGGAGATTCTCCAGCTCAGACACTTCAGAGCTGGCCATGGCCCTATTCACTGCTACTTTGTCTATGTCCCTTTTGGGAACTGCCCACATACTCAAGAATGGTATAAATCCCAAATATTTCTGTTAGGAAGTTTTCAGCTAAATGTAAAAGCATATAATATCATGAAATAGTCAATTTAAAGGCAAAATATTTCCAATTTTTGTTACCTTTGATCACTGTTCAATTAAATGCCATAGTGGGCTCTTTAAATGTCCTTTTTTTTTATGCTGGGAACAGCTGGGTGAGAATTCAGGTTACTGTACATTAGTGGTCTGTGCTGTACTTTTATGTCAACTGTATTCTCATAGCTCAAATATGTTTAAACGTGACTGATATACCAGTAGCTTTAAAGGATGCTTTTAAGCAGAACTGCCTTTTCATAAAAAGGCTAATATTAAATACCAACATATGATTTTAGCTAATTAGCAAATTACAGCATCTAATATGCTAACTCCCATGTGCAGAAGCATATGTCACAAATTATTTTGCATGATGAAATGTGCTTATAAACTCTTATATTCCAGTCATAACTATTTAATATGCTTGTTTCCCTACTCTGTGTAGCTAACACCATTGTATGAGCTGGTAAAGGAAGTGCCCTGTTCCTCAGTCAAAAAGCATTACCTAAAACAAGCCATTGAAGAATATATGGCTGAAAATGATCCCTGCAAATGTCAGCCTTGCCAGAACGGTGGTGAGATGGCTGTGGAAGGAACACAGTGTGTATGTTACTGCAAGCCTTACACCTTTGGAGCAGCTTGTGAGCTGGGAGCTCTTGTACAAGATCAGCCAGGTCAGCACTCTTTAAAGCTGGGAGTTTAGAAGTGGCAAAATGTGCTCTCCTGCTTCCAGAGTCTGTCTGTCCCACTGCATACCCGTGCAGTGGCTGCTAGGGTGAGATATCACTGCAAACAAACAGCATGGGGTGGGTCACGCCAAGCCTGAGTCTTTTTTTTTAGCATGTCTAAACAGTCCTTAGCAAAGAGCTCCTTTTATTATCAGTGTTAAATACAGTGGACAATACTAACTGCTTAATGCAACCATCTGTAAGTAAGTACATATCCTAAATTAGTTGTCAATGATTTAAAAAATTTTACCTTTTATTTTTGTAGTTAGTAGTAGGTGATAGCTGGTTTTATATTCTCTCATGATCCGATAATATATAGCCTCTGTTAAACTGTGTAAAAGTTGGGGGAAGATGGAAGATTAGATTATTGCAATCTGGAATTTTCTATAAAGGCACAGTTGGGGTCATCACTAACTTTGAACAGCCTGTGCCTTTAAACCACTCAAAGAAAATGGTTTAAACAGAGAGTGGTTTAAGGAGAGTGGTTTTGGCATAAAACCAAATATTCCCAAATGTTGCACAGGTGTTGTTGATGGACAGTGGAGCTGCTGGTCTTCCTGGAGTCCTTGTTCAGCGGGAAGAAAATCTAGGAGTCGAACCTGCAACAACCCATCCCCGCGTGGTGGTGGGAAGGCCTGCCTGGGAGAGCAGCATGAAAGCAGAGCATGCGAAGATGAAGAGTTGCAGCATCTTCGGTAAGCAATAAAAAACACTTGGGGCACAACTGCTGAAAGACTTAAAAATTTGTTTCAGAGGGGTGCATAAACTATCGAATTCAAGGAGATCACTTACTGAGCTTTAATATTTAAGTTGAAAGAAAATGAAATTCAGAAGCTGTGAATGTCATACAAGATAAGGCTAGAAAATGAGGTAGAAGCCAGTAAACTTGACAGCATTCTATTTACCGCTCTCTTGGATAAGCTAGCAGTGCCTGATTTCAATATAATCATGATGTAAATGTATGCATAATAGTCTTGAAAATGGGCTTCACTGGGAGGTGTAGCATTTTGAAAGGAAAGAAGACTAAATTCAAACTAAACTGTACTTTTGTTTGCTTCATAGCTTGATTGAACCACACTGTTTTGATTTATCCATAAATCCTACAGAATTTTGTTCACCTCCTCCTCTCTTAGAAAATGGATTTGTTCAAGTAAGTTACTTCTACTGCTCTGTTATCTGTTCTATACCTACCTGCAATGTCTTTTGTATTGTTAATATAGATGTTCACTTGCAAATTTGTATTTCTCTTGGTAAGCTTGGTATCCGGCCTACTATATAGCAGCTCTTGCAGCATTTTTCACTGTACATGACAGTATCCAAAACTTGATACTAAAAATTGGATAAAACCAAAAAAGCCCCACCTCCAAAACCAGAAAAAACTCTTTGCTTTTCTGGACCATGGTACCTACAGAGAAAAGTCATCTACTTTTCCTTTATTCCATATATGTATTAAAAATTTGCTGAGCCACATGGATTACATATAAAATCACAGCAAACTAGAGAGAAAAAAATGCTCAGTCATCCAGGAAGTCCATAACAAAATTATAAACAGATTTTAGGAATCTTCTCTCTGTAACTCACTATTCCACTTTCTTGTTCCCTGGTGAAACGAAGTCCTGGTAACATACTTGGGTCACCACAGCTTAGGCCTATTTAACGAGGGGAGCTAAATTCCTCCCTTGGAGGAATGGATTATGCCTTCTTCATGTTATCAGGCTGTCATAAGTCTCTTTGCTCAATAAATAGATAAAAGGATTAGTTAAAAATCCATTAGTTGCCTCTGCACAACTGCAACCTGAGGCAAAATCCAAAATTTTGCCCTTCCTCTTTTGCTAGTGATTTTTTTTTTTTTTTTGGTAATCAGTAGTTGTCTCCAATATTGATATTTTTGGTTCACAGACCAAAGGTAATCCTGAAATTCATGGAGTAGTCTTAATTTTTCATAAGATCTCTCCTTCGAAGACAGTAGGATATAAAATGAGAAAAGCCTGTGTTTTCAAGTCCATCATGTTAACTTTTAGAAATCTGATAACATGCCGTCCTAAATATTGGCAAAGCCATATACTCTCCACTGCTCTCCCCACAGCCCAAGGCTGTTCAAGATCTTATCCTGCCCTGCTAATGCTTGATAACAGCCATATTTGCAGTTTGTTTATACACCGTCAAGAGAGCACTAACTAGAGTTCCATGCCCCTTTTGATCACATTTAGTGATTTGATAACCAGGATTGCCCCCAATATTCCAGACTCTCTGATCAGTGCATTGTAGAATAGCAATAATACTTCTCACTGTCCTCAGCTACCGAGTTCTGGAATCCAAGGGAATTCAGTGCTGCTGGTAGTTCTTATATTTTATATCCAAAATTTCACCTGTTTATTGTCTTTCAGAATGCTGAAAACTCCTACCCTGTTGGGAAAAGCATTGTTTATGCATGCAAACATGGATATTCTCTTGTTGGTGAACCTGTTGCTAAGTGTGGCAGTAATTTACAGTGGCAAGTTGGAGAGAGATATTGCCAGGGTATGTCTAACTGATTCTTGTTTTGAAATACAATTCCATTGCTGAATTCCAGTGGAACATCTCAGAACATTTGCTTTCCAACTAAAATGGGGGAAAAGACACCCCTTTTTCTTAGTATTTCTTAGTTCCCTAGACATAATCAGGTCTAAATTGACTTTTATTGTGAATCCAGATGTTGTAATGCTGAAGTAGAAACACACCCATAAAGTCTAGTTTTAAGGAAGGCTGAAACTGAGGGAGACTAAATTCCAGCCCAGCACTTACTTTCTGTGGAAACAAACACTGTTGCTTACTTCAGTGCTAGGGCTATATGCAAGAACCATGAGAATTTTCAGCACTGCAGTTCAACAGGATCCTTTCCTCCTTGCAGGCAGGACTGACTGCCCACAAATGCCACTCCACACTGTTTAAAGGCCATCACCGTGTGTACCAGAACATGGTCTCCCTGTGTGGGAGACCCCTGTAGGGTTCCATATGTATGATGTCCCTCTACTAGGAAGCTATTGCCTAGTAGGGACCCTGAACAGAAACATGGGTCCTAAGGACAGGAAAGCCCTCATACAGCTAGAGCTGCACCTGCAGGCAGTAGGAGAAGATACTGTGATGGTGTCCTTAGTTTTGCATGTTTGACTGGTGTGATGAGTTAATATCCTGACTGGTATGTTTCTGCAGGAATGTCAGCTAACCTCACCATTCCATTTGTTAAGCAATTTTGGAAAAGATAAAATACATGACTGCTTTATGTAATCCACTGATTTACTGTGGCTATCTCAAATGCTTCAATCCATAGAAACTGCATGTCTCCTGCCTGACCTGGAGGGGGGTTTGCAAGGAGAGCCATGGAAACCTGTGTACGAGATCGGTGAGAGAATAGCTCTGTCTTGTCCACATGGCATGCACTTGGAAGGGGCACACTCCATTTTGTGTGAGCCCAGCCTCAAGTGGTCTCCTGATGTGAAGACTATCCAGTGCAAGAGACCAGGTAAGCCACTGCAGTCCTCAAGTACAATGCAGGAGTTTCTCTCCTGGAGATTCTTTCCAACTAAGCTTTATATAGTTTAGATATTGACAGAGCTATTGCTGAAAGAGTGATAGAGAAGCCATACTTACATCACCAGCAAGAAGCACAGAAAACATGGGGGTGTGTTTTCTGTGGTCTGTTCAAACAAAATGCCTGAAGGCATTTCATTGAAATTTTGTTAAGGCTTTTGCTTCCCACTTCCCTATTGCTATCGAGTGTTGTCACTATTTTAAGAGATTGCCTGGGATTTATGCTGTCTATTCTGCCACCCAAATATGTTTCACTTTTCACACGTTGTATAACACCACCACCATATGAACTACACCTTAAGAGTTTTTCTATCTAGAAACTGTTCAGAGCACCAGAGCCTCTTGTGACAGAGAAAGAGAGGTCTGGGTGACTCCTTTTGCTGACCTGGCAGTCAGACAGCTGATATGAAATAAATATCCAGGAACTGGAAGCAATGGGAAAAGGCTGCTTTAAGTTCATGATGTTGGCTGTTTAAGCTCTGGTTTGATACGGGCAGGCAGTGACAGAAAGGGAATGGGCTATAGCTTTGAGCAACTCTGTCTAAATCATCTTTTCCAACTGTGGAAGACAAACAAGAACTGCTCTTGAGCACTGCTGTGATGCTGATCAGTGACACAGAGGCACCCAAGCAGCTTCAGCTTGTACTTCAAGCCTGCTACATCTTCTCCTGAGGTCCCAGATGTTCTTGTACACCTGGGGGGACCCTTGACTGGGGACAACAGCCACTGCTGAGGGAGGCTAGGCACATCTGCATTTCTTGTCTGCCCTCTCCTTATCAGCCAATGCTGCTGACATTGCCTCACCTGCAGAAAGAGGAAGGTGACAGTCAGGCTTAGACTTTAAAAGTCAACAGTCCTGTGAGATTCCTGGTGTGAGTCATCTGCTGTCATAAACACATCAACAGGAAGTGTAGTGATTTTGGAAGGAATAGCATAGCTGTACCTAAATGACTCGCTGCTGCTAAACTGCCAGAGTAGCAGTGCTGAACTGCTGTTACCAGTTACTTAGGCTTAGCCTTAGTGACTGATTTTCATTTGGTCTTTGGTTCTTTTGCTAACATCATGTTCTCAAATTCCAGCAATAATTGGGAAGTTTCAAATTCTCCCTTCAGAAAGAAACAGCTTGTGCTTGGCTGTATGGGAGCATTATATTAGTATAAACAATAAAAGGACAACAATTGGATTCATAACAATTAAACACTCAAGGAGTATAAGATAAGAAGGGTAAAAATTACGAAGATAAGTATACACAGACACAGTGGCATACATATGTTTGGATGGGAGTATTTAGTCCCTATGCAACCAACTACTGGAGAGATGAAGAAAATGCAGTGATTTTTGGTGAAAATTTCCCCTCTGAATCTTTAAGGGACATACTTTTTTAAGAAAGGCAACAATCTAGAGTACTAAATTTTCATGTTAGTAGACACAATCTAAAAAAAAATCAGGATTAAACCTCCTCAGAAATGGTGTCCATATGGATTTAGCAAAGTCTTGCTGTTAACATGCTACAAAAACCTACAGAGAGATGTTTAGCAAAATTTAGAGTACAGCTCTCTGCTTAAAGAATGGTACATCTGCAAGGATGAAAATTTCCCAAGAATTACTATTATTTTCATTTTTAAAGTTGTTACAAAGGGAGGATTGGTGATGGAACTCATAGTTTTCATTATCATCAGTGTGTAAAGATATTTGGGTTACTTCGGGGTTTGGATCCTTAGCTTTTTTAGCAACAGCAGTGAAGTCAATGACTCTGAAACCTAATGACAAAACTGTCCCCAGCTATGATTCAGCAGTGCTAAATTTGGCAGAAACAAATAACTGCTGCAGAAATGAGATAAATGTTTAAGCTTTAACATAGTACCTGTCTTTCCATATGTCTGGTGACCCATGGATAAATTACTGAACAGTAACTTTGCAAGGGGTATCATATCTTTTTAATACTGTTGATTATTTCCCTGTAACTTTTAATGACCATGTAGGATGTGACTTTATCATGACTGTGTAATTCAGTGTCTTTTAAACTCAACTGATAATTTCAGAGTAGACCCTTGTTTTTCTGATCCTTGATATCACTGTGTTCTTCTACTTCAGTGCCCAGTGTGAAACCAGAAGTAACAGAGCCTAAATGTCAGCCATGGGAGAAAGTACATCAGTCACAATGTGTGTGCAAAATGCCCTATGAGTGTGGGTAAGTGCAGGCTCAATTTGGCAATTAGATTCTAACTTTATTCAAGACCAATTACATTTCCTATGTCTTCAGTCCATAACAGAGGAGAAAGCTTTACTTTTATGAGAAGGAGACGTTGTACTTGGTTTGCTTTACAGCTCAATCAGTGTCCTGTTCATCATTTACCTGCCTTGTCAGAACTGTCAGTGGGTTTTATCAGTGATGGAATTTGTTGGATGACAAAGGTGAAGGCATAATTTCACTTGATCTGTGAAGTAGATGGAAAAAAATAAAATTATATTTTCAAGATTTAGAGGACTGAGAAAAAGTTAAAACAGAGGCCCTTGGGACACAAACCATCAAAGCAATAAGCTAGTGAAATAAAGCAGATTTCTTTTTACTGCTGAGAGATGAGGGGGTTATGAAAGGCACAGTAATCTAATTTCATCTCATATTTACACAGCAGTTTTCATAGACCAGTCACGTCACTTTTCCTGGCCTCATAACTTGCAGATTAGAGTTTGCTATTTCCTGTTTGATCTAAGCCTATATTCTGCAATAAGCAATGCAGAAGAAATAATGTAGGGAAATGAGTAAGTATCTCAGTTCCTTGTGAAACACAAAAGTAAGAGAACCAAAACAGCAGTAACAGTGGAAGACACTTGAGACCAAGTGGCACTGATGGCCAGATGTGCCACCAGCATCTGGGCTGGTCTGCATAGACTGGATGACATCTCGTATCAAGTCACTCCTATTAAGTGGGTGTGAGCTCTAGATATGAAATCTGGCCAGGTTTATGTGACTGAGCTGAGTAGTTTGGAAGCTTCAGGATAACAGACCAAATTTGTCTTACCCATGTGTAGTAGGAGGAAGAAACTTTGATGTTGTCTCAAGTGATTTCAAGGTAGCAGAACTTGCCATGGAGCGTGTGTACTTTCCAGAAGGCACATAGACCAAGAGTGCTCTGCATGATGACTCTGATTTTAAGACAAAATTAGCACTCTTTGAACACCTCAAAATTAAAATTGGTGAGCTTAGTTCAGATGCAGATACACTGGGTAGCTCCCTAGGGTCTGAGGCCATTGTCTTGCATGCAAAGTGCCAGGTTTGTAATAATTCTGCAATATAAAACTATTCCTATCCTTAAACACCTAAATATTTTACATAGCCTGGTCCTGCTCTTTTTCTCTTGATACTTATTTAAAAAGGGCTGCAAACCCAATTCTGGTTTATGTATGTGTTGAGGTCAGTTACACAGAATACAAGGGGAGTCACAGAGCTAGGGAAGGCCTTGGGCAGAGTCACAATAACCTTGGAAGTTAAATGAACTACATTTAGTTATGCATTGAAGCTTCATTTGTAATTAATCTACTACTCCCGTGTTTCTATTTTTTATAATTATCTTCACAATGGCAAGAATATAGATAACCATCATTCCTTTTACCTGATGCCATTGTTTCACTGTTTTGAAATAATGCCTCTTATGATAGAAGGGTAAATCATAAGCTGTCAAAGTAGGCTAATCTTCCAGCCTGTTGTTAAGGCTATAAGAGTAAAGCATGTAAGCAGATCTTGGTCTAACCCCTCCTCAGAGAGCAGAATTAACTTGCTTTGTTGTGGCAGTGACTTTGAGCAGCAGCCTCTTCTTTGAAGAGAGCTTGGAGCAAGAAGAGTTCATGTGGGAATTCAGGAACAGCATGGTTTCAGGCCTGTCCTCCATCCTTTCACTTTCCAAGAGACTAGCAACAGAGACTGCCCAGAACAGCACAAGAACCCTAGAACTGGCTGATAATTTGTCCCTCATGGATGCCTTAGGCTGCATCTGTCCTCATCAGTGACAGCAAGGGAATGATCCCTGGCACCAGAGCTGCTAAATTGCTATAGCAGTTCCTGGTAGACCTCTGACAAGGACCAGTTCCTGGATAATTCCCAGGCACAGCTCAGGAGTGACTAAGATCAGAGACCATTCTGGTCTGATGCAGTCCCCATCTTCTGAGGAAAGAGGGACACCACTGCTCTGTGTAAATTGTCCCCAGCACATGGAAGGGGCCAGAGTACAGTGTGTTAATACAGATGTAACCTCAGCCTCCAGTAGCTAAGAACTATCTCCACAGTGAAACATGAGATTTGATAATTTTTAAGTACTATCTCCTCTTTTTTTTCTCCAAATGTATTTGCATAGCATCTATGTCTCCCCTGAGAGTTCTTGGGCTGCGTTATATTAAAATTTTTCATCTCAAATATAGTTCCAGGAAGTTAAAATCATTCCCAGCATGATGAATTTTTCACTTCACCAGAAGTTTCCTACCTCTTATTGCAGGTGAAAGGGAGAGAAGGTATTTATGGACTTAACAGATATTAGATAATTTCTCAAAATATGTGCTTTAGGAAAATATTGTTCTCATTCTTAACCTTATTTTTTCAGGTAAAAAGTATTTAATTTCTCACATTCACTTTACACAAGGATTATTCCTTGTCTCAAATAATTTTTATTGCACTGTTGGGATGTTGCCAGCCGTGGGAAATACACTTTCTCAGCAATGAGTGCAAATTATTAATTTATCTTATGAGTGCAGATTCTCCATCCTTTTTCTTACGCATCTTAACATGTTGATTTCCACTGTGTTTCTTCTGCTGACCCAGCTATAGCAAATATGTAAACCACTCTCAAGATAGTATGAGGCATTGAACTCTAGTGAGAGTTTGGCAACATGGTCCATGAACTCCTGGGCTCAAACTTTGGCAGCTGGTTAAATCAGCTCCCTTTCCTCTTTTGGGTGTTGCTAATGTGGTGCAAAGCAGACAGATTGTTGAAAAGGTCTGATCTTAATATTTTTAGGTAAATTAAGCTATCTTCTCTGCAAGATTTTGACCTTAAGACTCAGATATTGAGATTTATCACTTAGGCAAGTAAAGAAGAAATCTGAACAATTTGAAATATAATTTAGAAATTTATTTACAGATTAGTTGCTTTCCCCAGAACACACTTTGTTCTTTAAAATTTAAGATGATGTATAAACAGGGAGTTTTTCTTATACTTCTGTCTGTAAATATAACTTTCACATAAAAATCAGAGCTCCACTATTTAGAGGCTATGCAGCCAGATGACCAAACAGTACAATGCATACAAGTGGACCTGTTTCCTTTATCAGGTGCCTGGTGGTATATATTCCTTGGTCTGTCCTCTTGTACCTCAGAAGAAGAGGGTTAACCTCATTCTTTATGTTAAGAAAAAAGGATTAAGGAAAATTCATGCAACAAACTTTACTAGGTATTTTGTAGCTGGCATTTTGACCCAGCACAGCACTTTAGGGACCTGTTGTGGTTGAGGATGCTAACTTAAGTGGGAGATATAATACAATTAATAAAAATATTTGGGCAAAAGTAGATACACCAAACTTTTCAGGCTCAGCTAATGAAGTCCACACAGTATTTTAAGTACCTTAAAGATGCACTGTGTTACAGGTATCTTAAAATTTCAGTAAAGCCAGCTCTTTTAAATGGCTTCAAAATCATCTTTCTAAGAACCATTCCCAAAACTTGGAGAAGGCTGTTTTCCTTTGTGCCTTTTTTATAGATCAAAATCCACTTCCTATTTCAAAGGGAAAAAAGAAAAAAAAAAAGAAAACTAAAAAAGAAAAAAAAAAAAAGGAAAGAAAAGAAAAGTTACCTTAATGCTTTGACATTAAGTCAGCAAGATTTGAGTTATGGTCTTCTTACTAGACTTCCATCTTCCAAATTCCTCTTCCGTTCTCCTACAGGCGTTACCCTCCCCTTCAGTCAGCCTCATGAAGCTCATTAGGGCCATTTGTCTCTACCTCATAAACCTCTTCTCCCCACCAAACACCTGTTTAGCTGAGGTTGATGTTCAGAACTGGCCTATTAGACACCAAAGGTTTCAGTGTGAATGTTTGTGAGCTCAAAATGAGGTGCTGTGCTGAAAATTAGGCTAAGAGGCTGAATTTCAAAGCTCTTCATCACCTGGGAGCCTATCTCTGCCCTCTGGTACTCTATGAAGCCCCTTACCCATGTCTGTAAAGTGCATCCAGGAGAGCACAGGCATGCTCTGTTCCAGGTAGTCACTCTTTTGTTCATTCCACACAAATGCTGCTGATTGCATTGAGAACAAGTGGAGAAGCTAGGAGTTCGAGATTAAAACTCAGAAGTAATGGAAAGGGTTTTTTTTCCTCCCCTCCTACACTTGGAACATGAAACACAAATAATGACAACTTCCTGGAATTGAAGTAATGGAAGGGTTTTATTCCTCCCCTCCTACACTTTAGACCATGAAGCACAAATGATGGCAACTTCCTGGAACTGTCCCCAAAGCAAACACCATTTAAGGTTGTCCAAGAATTGTTATTACGAGTTTTAAAAGCTCATTTATGTGGGTGTTAAAGCTCTATCCACATTTCAAGAAATAAGCAATTTTTCTGGGTAATTTTTTTTCATAAAATTTCTGTGGAGATGTATGTGTGTTTCCAAAAATATCTTGGTTTCTGATGGTCAATTATAAGGTATTATTTAGTAAAAGCTGAGCGTTTTAAAGGACAGCAGAATAAAAATCTTAACGTATATTTGAACACTTTAAAATTAAGAAATACTTATAAAATATTTTAATATATGTACATGTTTGTATATGTCATATATGTATAAGAAGTGTTTTCTGTATATGTACTTATATTCATGCATGTGTCATAAATTAGGGAATAATTGAGATCTGAAATATTTTTAACTAAAGTCTCTCTCACTGCTGCTGAGGACAATGGCAAAAAGACAGTAATATCCCTGTCCTTCAGATGGGACAGATCTTGACTCGGCTGAGGTGCAGCATCCTGTGGAAAAGGAAGAAGTCTGGACTGTCCACATGTCTTGATTTCTTTGCTGCACTCAGGATGTACCTAAAGGAACAGAGAAGTTGGAACTGGACTCTGAGTGTTTTCCACTCCCTCAGCTCTTTTTAAGAGTTACCAAGATAAAGCACATTTAAATAGTGCAATTCCTGCTTTTGTTTTCAGTCCTTCCCTGGACACCTGCGCTACAGATCAAAGAACCAAGAGAAACATGCCTTTAACTGTTTGCAAGATGCATGCCTTGGAGTGCATGGGCAAAAAATACTCTCTGACTGATGCAGAAAACTGCAAAATACCCCAGGCAGCTGAAATACCATGTGGATCGTGCCGTTCATGGGAAAAATGCAATGGTAAGAGATTCTTCACAATTGTAAGCAAAATTGTTCATATAACTAAAAGGAAATCTTTATCCTCAGTTACACATCAGCAGTTGGGCAACTGGTCTGTCCTGGTACAGCAGCTACAGTCCCTCACAGAAGTACCAGGCACTGCTAAGCTGGTTCAAACCATCATCCAGTGTTTGGTGTCCAAACATGGCAGGAATCTTTCACCCTGGAAAAGAAAACCCTGCAGGATATTGTAAAAAAATGTGCTGTATGCAGGGAAAGCTTATTCCTAGTCCCTGTTAATCTTCCTTTTGGTCCACTTTCTCCTTTGGGTGAAAACCCTGCCCTACTCTTTTTCACTGTATTTCCCTGTTTAGATTCCTTAAAACAGCAATTGCAGGAATCCTTATTGCCTGCAGGAGTAACTAATCCTTTCCTGAAATTTGCCAAGCAGTCTCCCCAGCAGGATCCTGTGGCTACAAATTAAAAATCTTACTGTATGCTAGCTAGGAAAGCCACTTACTGTTGTACTTCACTGTCTATCCCCAGTTTCTCATATAATGATTAAAGGTGAGGTCTCTTCCCTCAGAGGAAATAGTTCCTGTTTTTTGTAACCTGTCTGCAGTGGAAGTTTTCAAATTCCCTGATTTATTTTCCTTAAGTGTCTTACGCTACATTGCATTTAATGGAGGGTTGCCAGGAATGGGAAGATGAAGTAATAAATTCGGGTTTTAGAAGTGCCCAAGCTAGAGGCACAGTTACTGTCATAATTTGAAAATAAAAAGGATTACTAGATAGGAGTTCATCTGTTTTGTCTAGCTGGGTTGAACAGATAAAAATAATAACAACAACAACAAGAAGAAAAAAATCAAAACTGTCTGGAGCTTTAGCAAAGACAAACACAGGCAAAAAAAACCGCATACAACACCAAAAAAAGACACAGTTATGAAAATTAAATATCAGGTGGAATCTTCTTACCTGATTGTCACTGATACAGTTGCACACATTATTTATAGGGGTAGATCATTTGATTGAAACTGTCTTTATGAAAATATAGATACCACTTGTAAGGGTTTGCATGATCAGTTTGTTAGTGTTCAAAGGCAGATTTCTCATCTTACAAGTTATCTGAGCTCTAGAGTAGTAGATACATGACCAGTTCAAGCAGTAACATCAGAGAAGCCTTTGAGTACAGCATCTGAGGCACCTTAAGCAAGTTTTTACCACAAGCACAATCAACCTCTCCAAGCAGAGGAAGCCCCAGCAGTGCATGATTTGTTACCACTTCTAGTTTTTTCACTGAGCCTGAATGTCAGCTAATGTTACTGAAAGAATTAGGGAATTAGGTTAGGGGAATAATGATAGAATTACAGAACTCTTTGGGTTGGAAGGGACCTGTAAAGATCCTCTAGTCCAATCCCCCTGCAATCACCCAGGGCATCTTCAACTAGACCAGGTTGCTCAGAGCCCCATCCAAGCTGGTCTTGAATGTTTCCAGGGATGGGGCATTCACCATCTCTCTGGCCAACCTGATCCTGTGTTTCACCACCTTCATCCTAAAAAATTCTTCTTTGTATCTAGTCCAAATATGGTCTCCTTTAGATTAAAACCATTACCCCTTGTCATAGCATTGCAGGCCCTATTGAAATGTCTGTCCCTATTTTTCCTATAAGCCTGCTTTAGGTACTGGAAGGTGCTGTAAGGTCTCCCCAAAGCCTTCTCTTATCCAGGCTGAACAACCCCAACTCTCTCAGTCAGTCTCTGTAGGAGAGGTGCTCCAGCCCTCTGATCATCTTTGTGTTTGCCTGAGATTCTGCTCCAACTGGTCCATGTCTTTCTTGTGAAAGCTGAACAGACTCCCAGAAAATTGCTTTCAGTCTTATAGTTTCCTGGAAACATTTTAGTCTGTGTGGGGTTTTTTTGACGACTTGGATGCTATCCTGAGTGTTTTTCCTCTGTGCTTTTGTTTAGTGCCATCCAGCGTCTGTGTTTGTGATGAAGATGGGCTGTGTGAGGAGGGAGGTGTCCAGGTCTGTGTTGAAGTGAGTGGCTCTGGTGCTCGTCGGACCATGACCGAGTGCGAAGTTGGGCTGCTCAGGTGCCGCGGGGAGACTGTCACCCTTGTCAGCATCAGGCCCTGCGACACACAGAGTAAATAAGATATGTTACACTTTATTTTGCTTATTGCTGGGGGATATGTCAAAATGTGTCAGCTCTTGGGCAGGACATACTTTGAACCTTGCTCTGCCAAATGTGAGCTCTGCTGTGAAATCCACTGCAGCTGATGAGACTGTGCATCTGGTCAGCTCTGAATCAAGGCCTGAGGCTCTTCATTAGACAGAGATGCACTTGCCACTACTGCTCACAGCAGAGCTCTTGCTTAGGCACCAGCCTTACCACCGGCAGATTTACTTCATATTTCCATCAGAATTAAAAAAATATTGCTGAAGTGCAATTGCCAAAATAGCTATTATAGTGATGGATTACCATGTCTGACATCATAAATATGTTTTTCTTAAAGCCACAGAAACATATGCTTGCACTGAGTAGATTTAGATTAGCAAAACATACAGACTCAGCTTTACAGTGGAAGAGGTATGATTCTTCTCTTTTAATAAAACAGCTTCTTTCTACCATGCACTACTCAGTTGAGCAAACAATCTGCACACAGCTGAACCTGTTGTTGAGCCTGATGCACTTAAAGGTCAAAACAATGTGCATTAGTAGTAAAGCCACATTAAAGCAATGAGAATACATCTATGCTTGCAGCTTCTCATATACAGAACCACTTCATGAAAAATCACCATTTTACACTGTCATTATTACTGTGAGCTACGCTTGTAAGCACAGGTAACTCAGTTGCGTTTGTCACATGTATTTATGTTTGTGCCAAGACTGGTTTCCTTAAAGGCCGTTGCACAAAGAGGGCTTCTGCCTTAGCAAAACTTTCTCAAAGGCAGCTATTAGGGAAAACACATCTTTACAGCAATGAAGATATTCTGCATGCAGTCCCCTTGGAGATACCATTGGATAATCTTCGAAGACTATTCCTGAATAAAAGAGGTGTCCTACACTCTTTCCTTACATAGCTAAGCATTCTCGCTGGTATAGCTGGGCAGTGACATCTTTGCTTACATATTGCAAGTCCATTCTGTTAGCCATGCTGGCAGTCCCATCCCTTCTGACTATTCTTGGATGCAAACAAGGGCAAAGGGCTGGATAGCAAGTGGATGTTCAGCCAAGTGCAGTACTACCAGCATGTATGGTATGTATGTATGCTTTTACAGCAACAGATTTTATTTCTTACTGTCAGTAATATAGTAAGATTAAATATCTCTTTTGATTATCATGTTTCTACTAGTAGCTTTCTTGCATAAACCTTACCCACAGCTGGAAAAGCTCTGCTTTCTGTGATGCTGGCAATGAGGAGTAAGCCAGAACAAGAGTGGCTTTCCTTGGAGTGTCTCTCTGTGGGGGTAGCCATGTTGAAGGGGAAGGTTGTCACACACTAACTGAAAGGATCTCCTGACATTTATGACCGTTATGCTGTCTGGAAAATAGTGGTGGGTGGTGGGGTTTGGGTTTTTTTCCTTTTTGAGCAAATAATAAATTTTTGTGAATGGCACACAGATGACAATAAGTAGAATAAAATCCAAATAAATTTATCAGCTATTTTCTCCTTATTATTTGCCCCGGAGTAGCACGTAATAGTTTGTAGAGCACCCAGATGTTTGTTTACTTGATTAGTCTTAAGTCTCTTGTCTACAATTTCTAACCTTTTTCTTGTGGCATTTGGCACAACATGTGATTGGACCATGAGCCCACTGGGTAACAATAGCTTCTATAGCTGCTGAAGGCAAGAAAAAAATCACCTGGAAATTTCCTGATAGATAGCACAGAAATAATAGCGACTTGGTGATTCATGTCTTCAAACATAGGGAAATGTGGAAAACCGGCACAGAGCCTCAAGAAACGTTGAGAATTCCTGTTCCAAAAAATAATAAAGTTACCTGATAATCATCTCAATACATCAGCAGGAACAGCTCTCTGTGTCCATAAAATAAATTAGTCTGAGATAAGGCAGCCAAAATATTAATGAAGGCTGCATTTCAGATGCTTCATTCAGTCCCTGACATCTCTGTTTATCTGACCCATCTAAATCTTTGCAAGGATCCTTTTTGTCTCCTTTTTCTTTCTAAGTACCCACTCCATCTTTTCCCCTCCTACTTCTCAGCCCAGTCAGCCCCTTCTCTGTAGACTCCTCACAGACACATTCCCTCCTCCTGCCAGTCTGCAGGTGTCCAGCAAGGATCTGCTCCTCTTCCTGCTGTGATACCACACTCCTTTCCCTGCCTGACTTGTGAATTCCCTGCCCCATTAGGGGTGTTTCAGTTCTGTCACCCCTCCTGAAAACCTGAGTGTGTCTTACAGCATTTTAGAATAGACATTATGGGCTTTTTTGCTTTAGTATTTTTTTTTAGCCAACCAGCTGACTGTCTAATGCTGCATGAGGGGAAAGGTAAAGTGAATAGGTAGAAGTTTTCTTCAAAGCAATATGACTATTCATTGAAAGAAAAACAAGTTAATGTAGGATCAGTGTCTGGGATGACACTGTCCACTCACACAATCATTCCTGTAGTATGCAGGTCTGCTGCCCACACTTTGTCCCTTTCAGTACAGAAGCATCCCCAGTCACTGTGGTCCACCACATTGATATTAAACTGACAAGCAAGTCTTGGTAAGAAAGCAAAATCAGATTAATAAGTGTCAGATGAGAGGAAGAACAGGGGGACCGTGGTTCCATGGAATGAATAAGCTTAGCAAAATCTCTGGCAGAGAGCGATAAACCCCTTTGTTTTACCTGAATTAAATAACCATGTATTTGCCCTATGACCATGTATCAGGATACTTGGGAGGAGTTTGATATTAGATGACCTGAGCTTTGGGCAGCTGTGGCAGATAAATTTAACTCAGATCAAGGTAAGGTAAACAGATCTAGGTAGGGTAAGCTTGTAATCTGTACTGCTGAGATCATGTGAGGCCAGTGACTTGGAAGATACCAAAAACTGCTCAGTAAAAAGGCCTGCCTGGTTCCGAGCAGTAGGTACATGAACAGAATGGAGGGACCTTTATGAATGCTGAAAAAATTCCTCCTAGTTAATGTTATCGGTAAACAGTATCAGCATGTGGGGTGAAATTCAGCCTTTGCTGCTGCCTTCCAAAAAAAGTGGTCTGCTGAGCAGCAGCACTATCAAAACCTGGTTTTCTAGGAATTTTTTTTTGGTGTAGATTCTCAGAGTAATAAGAAGTAAGTCTGCACTGTGTCCTTCCTCTTGGGGCAGATAAAGGAGAAATCTTTCTCTCCCCACCTGCCTGTTTTCCTGAAAAATAACAAAGAATCCATACCTTTCAGATCTAATCATCCATCGCATGTTTTTAAAACATAGACTACAGGTTTGCATACTATTGAAGGGACAACAAAACTAGACTTCTGCTCAAATAACCCTGTGGCAGGCTCCCTTTGTGAAAAATGACAAGCTGGAAAAAGAAGATGCCCTAGAAGTGAAGGTGGGAAGGATACAGCAGGACTATCCCAGAGCAGTAGTGCCCCCAGGTTAAGCATAAGACAATACCATAAGACTCCAAACAGAACAGTCAAGTAACTAATAGAAACTTAGGAAGGATTAAATCTCTTCTGATGTATTTTTTCCTAATCTGGGAGCAGAAAATTAACATCTGCAGAGTAATAGAAAATTTGTCTGCTTATACAGTGACATGGGAGAAGCTTCCTAAGTTCCTGCCAGATGGGAGTCTGCCTGCATAGAAAAGATTTGGGACCAGTGTATATCTGGAGACTAACTGAAGGATAGCAAGGTATGTCCACCAACCTAGTTGTTGAAGTACTGATAGTAGCACTAGTAGAATGAGGTATCATTTGCAAATCTCTTTTTCACTGGAGACTATAATTCCCCAGTGTGCTTCTCATGGCTTCTTGAGCCCATCCCATGACACCCATAGGCATCCTCTGCCTGCCAGGATGAGAGACAAGTGAAGCAGGTTGTTGTGATTCCCAAAGCACTCCCTGATTTGCAGCCCTGGGCAAGACCCTCCCAGGTGACGACAGATGAACAGTTTAATGCCCTGCCAAAAGCAAAATATCATTAACCAAAAAAAAATGTTTTGAAGTAGAACATGACTTGAAAATATTAAAAAGCTGTCAAAAATAACATTTACAAGATGTATTTTTCCACCACCACTGAGAAGTCCCTTTTCTCCCTGTTTTGTTAACGTCTTCTTTAGACAGCTTTGGCCAGTGCACTTCCACTGTTCCATCTCTCTTCTTGCAGGGCTTAACTTGCTGTTTCCCCTCGCTTGCCAGACAGAACCTGATAAAACACCTTCGCAATTTCTTTACACCTGACGATTTTCCCAATTGCTTTCAGTCTGAGAGCTGTTGCATCACTTCTTTGTTCATTCTCTCTCCAGCTCAAATAGAATCTTATTCAATAACTTCCTGACCTGGTCTTGCTACCACCTAAAGCCATTGCATCACCACATTCATAATGCTATTACAGATCAGCTCAATTTCCACCACACCGTGGCTCTACCGCATTGCTCACTGTGATGAGCTGCCACTGTAAGTAACAGCAGAGCCATTACTGTGTAGGACAGGGGGCATAGGAATATAAACTGCCATTGATTTTTTTGTCTCTCTGCTGCAAAACACAGAGGAGTTGTTTCTGACCAGCAGAATGATGCTGCTGGCACACTGGATCTTCTGGCTTAACTCAGGAGACATGCTAATTGCTCAGAGCTCAGCCCCTGTTCTCCCGCATGTGTTCCTTAGGTGGCTGTTTTCACTCCTTGTGGTCAGGGGCCAGCGGGCAGAGCTCTATGCCACAGCATGCAAGAGAAAACTATCAACTTACTTTAGCACTTCTCTAAATGGATTTTTATTATACAGCCTCTAAGAACTGTATTAAGTGTGAATATGCAAAATAAACTTTAGCAAGAGATAAGCAGTGGCAAAGAGCTGCCTACCAGCAGTGCTTTTGGGCAGTGATAGTTTAACCAGACTAGATCAGTAGCTTCTGGTAAACAAAGCCATGGATTTTATAACTTACTGTTGACATCAATTACACCAAGACTTTTAAAATTATTGTATTATTCACTTTCTGAATAATTATGCAATTTATGATGATTGCTGAACTTGCTCATGCTACAGGCCTTATTGATCCCAACAGGCAACCAACCAACACAAGGAATGTTCTTTTACTTTGGGAACTATTACTCAGGTTATCAAATCTTATGATGAGGAGGGCTATATAAGTACTGGGATATGCATAAAGCTGGATATAGCATTCTACCTGTGCAATTAGTCCAGCCACATGTAGCAGCAGAGGCTGCTGCAAATCCTCTCCAAATAGAAAAAGATGCCAAAGCTGCCATTTCTTGAGTGAGAGTGAATTTATTTAGATCATCTCCCAGGACACATACATGTTGATACTGACCTGAAAAAAGGATTGTCATCTTTATTCCAGTATATACCATTGCTCCCAGAACACACATACTGGATATAGTCTTTCTCAGTACCAAGATGCAATCAAACTTCTCCTGGTCCTTCTAACACTGGTTGAAGCAGGAGGAAAAGGTATGTGTCTCTCAGAAGGAAATTTTTGGAACATTATCTACAGAATAATTGAAGTTTGATTCTTTTCTTCTCTCGACATTGTTTCCTCTACCAGATTTTATGGAAACTCACCAATAAAGTCTCATTCTGAAACAGCTAAATCCCTGTGAATCCCAAAGTTGGCCTTAGGCTATGTATACTGACTCTTCCTGCTTTTTAAGCTGTCTAGACACAAGATAGCCTGATCTGGAGACCATGTAGCTGCACTGGGGAAATACATTGGCTGGCTAATAAACACTGAGGAGGTTGGAATGGATTAGCATGAGCACAGGGCAGTGCTTTGAGACCAGCCATCTTTAAGGCTGTGAAGAGGTGGTGCAAATAAAGAGCTGGGGCCAGCAGTGCCAGCCACACTGCAAGTACTAGCAAAGCCCGACTGCTCGTGCTGTTTTGCTGCTGCACTCAAGGTTTTTCGCAGGTTAATTTTAGAAAGATAGGACATATATCATAAGGCTAAAAACTAAGCCAGGACACTAAGACATGTACTGGTGTTAGCCAGTGCTAAAGCCTTTTCAGTCCCTCCAGTAAATGCATAGTTTTGCACCTGTGTGTAAACACATACCTGCACACACCCCCAGGCACACCCATCAATCCAGTAATGAATGCAGCCACTACCCAGATGTTTCTTAGCAGGGTCCTGCATGCTGTGTCAGCCAAGAAAAAATTCACATTTACAGGAAAAATCACTGCTGGTCTCACCCTGTTACACAGCAAATAAAAGCATTGCACAACAAATGTTGACACAGTAACTCTCATAGGAATTTCACAGAAAAAACAACCATGTGTTCACAAATGCTAATGCAATAACCCAGGATTTCACATGTATTTATTAAGAAATTATTCCTTAGCAAACAAAACCAAAGATATGAGCTGATTATCATCTAATACCATCAGGTATTGTATCATGCAGATTTAACTTAAAAGAGCTTGAAGGCACATAGGGAATATTGCTTGAGGATTTGGTCAATACCGAGACGATATCTTGGTTTCTTAAAATTTCCCAGCCCCTTTTAGAGGTCTCAAATGACTGAAACACTATGTCAAGTTTCATTTATACTCCAAAAACTGGAACATTTCTCTGGCCCTGAGCTCTGACCCTTTGGACTGTTGTTTGTCCCTGATGGACGGTTGTCTGTCCTTAATGCATGCTAGGGAGTTTCATAACAGATATGCGCCTGTGGATAAAGTAAATCAAGTCTAGGAGTTCCTGGGAAAGAGTAAATAACCAGTGATTGTAACTGGTTAATAAAACTAGACAGGCCTCATTTTGCAGTCCCAGAGGCAAAGGGGTGTAGGTCAGTTCACATCCAGCCAACAACCCCCACAAAAACAATTGTCTTGATGGGAACAGTCCCTGGCCCATATGAGTGGTTCAGCTGAACCCAAATGCTCTTTGGGGGAGAACCAGCTAGTACAGCCTAAAATCACATTAATTCATTCAACAGGAAGGAGAATCATGTCCCCCTTTCTGGAGCCCATGGCCTGATCCTCTTTCATTTTAGCAGCACAGATACAACCAGGCTGCTTGACAGAGGACAAAAATGGCTGCAACGTGATGGTGATGCCTCACTGCTGCTTCTGGGAACACAGAACAAAAATCACTTCTCTCTAAAAGTATCCTGAACTTACACAAGCAATGAAATCTTAAATGCAACTACTTTATAAAGTAACTGTTCTGAAATACTTCCAGGAAATTAGCCCGTTGCTAAAGTCCAACTCAGAAGTGCTATTTATTTGCTAACTACTTTTTTTCTCTTGGATGATCACTGGTAATAACAGTAGCTCCCAAAATGGTTCCATGAGAGGTACTTATTTGCCATGCTCATTTCTACCTTTCAAACCTTTGCAAATGAATTCAGCAGGTCATTACATGCAGTACAAAGCTTTGTAACCAGAAATCATAGAATTTGCTAATCCAAGGACTGGCCATCAAATTTAGCATTGAAAATGTGGACCTAAATCAAGGCATTTCCCAGTGGTAGCAGGTCTCTGTCCAGTCCTCCCAAAGACTTTATCTTTTCAATAGCTAATTCATGTCAATGTCAGAATTACAGGGACCAAAATGGAGAAAGAGGGGTTGTGGGTCATTGAGACATTTTCAATCAAGTACTGGGCATGTGGCTTCATTTTCTTCTATTCTACACCTCTGACAAGGACACAAGTGTCTCTGGAGCTCAAAAAAGAAAAAATTTAAATGGAAGAAATTCTTACTCCCCAAACTTGATAGAAGGCCAGCTTACTTTTGACTTCTGAAATCTAAAGAATGTCTGTTGAATCCGGCAGCGTGGCTGGTGTGTGTCATGGCTCTTTGTCCCTGTAGTCCTTGGACAAGTTGTTTTTTTCATAGATATTTTTCCAGGTAAACCAAGATCACCACCTTCCTGTAATATTATCTGGCTGTGCTGGGGAAAGCATCGATGGACTTCAATGAGGTCAGGGCCTTCCTCAGTCCTGCACCCCCCAGAGTGGCTGGTGGTGTGTTCAGTGACTCATTTTGGGAAAGAGGCTTTGACAGTGACACATATACCACCTCCTTAATATAACGTGGATCTTCCTGATTAGATGTGCATCATAAACAACAATTGTTGGAACTGAGAAAAACAAAAAATTAAGTGCTTTCAACCAGTCATACTTGATTCTGCTATAAGTTTCAATTGCCTCTAGCTGAGCTGATTTCCAGGAACAGATCTCATTTCTGCTTTACTGTTTATTGCAGCTCTCTCTTGGGACTGGTAATATGAAGCTACAGATCGGCTGCTTTACAGTGCTGTGTCAGAAAGCCTTCCTGAGATACACATTAACAGCCAGTGAACTGAGGATAGTCAGCTTTATTTTCTCCCTGAGTGGGTTTTAACACATGGGTCACAATGACCTTAACACATGGGCCTGAAATTCACACTTGGTCCCCAGTTACCCTCAATCAGTTGTGTGACAATTTTTTGTAGTTGATTTGTCTGAAAAGTAGGATATCATGTAAAAGCTAAAGCTCTTCTATCAGCTGCACAATTACACTATGCTCACAGAAGAATCCAATAAAAGACTGATTCTATTATTTAGCAAGATCTCAGCAGCAGAGTACAGTAGAGGGAGAAAATCCCTGGTAACCAGGTTATGTGCCCAGTAAAGAAAATATCATTATAAGTTTGCACTTGCTGACATGTTTTTGATTTCCAGATAAGGGTGCACTTCTTCACCTTCCTGCGTGCCATAGGGGCCAGGTCTCCCTATAGATCCCCAGGGCAGCAGGCAATACCTGGTAGCTCAAACCAATCATGAAATCATAAAATGCTTTGGGTAGGAAGGGACTTTAAAGATCTTCTAATCCAATCCCCATTCCATGGGCAAGGACACCTTCCACTAGACCAGGTTGCTCAAAGTTCCATCCAGCCTGAGGTATCCACCATTTCACTGGGTGACCTGTCCCAGTGCCCCAACACATTCACAGTAAAGAATTTCTTCCTAACATCTAATCTAAATCTTTCAGCTTGAAGTAATTTCCCCTTGTCCTATCACTACATGCTCTTGTAAAAAGTCCCTCTCCAGCTGTCTTGTGGGCCCCCTTTAGATACTGAAAGGTGCTATAAGGTCTCTCAGCAGTCTTCTCCTGGGTTGAACAGCCCCAGCTCTCCCAGCCTTTTCTCATAGGAGAGATGTTCCAGGCCCTGATCATCTTTGTGGCCTCCTCTGGGCTCATTCCAACAGGTCCACTCCTCACCCCCCACCCAGAGAGCCAGGCAGCCCTAGCCTCAGGCACCTTCCAGGGGATGGGGACAGGCCAAGGCCGGCATGGTTTATTGGTCCATGGGCAGGGATCCCAACCAGCAAGGTCCATGACCAGGACGGGCAAGGCCTGATGGCCTTGAGAGGCTGAAACAGTTTCCTGGGCCATGGATAGGTGGGGAATTCCCATGCAAGGTGGTCTGGGCCATAAGTGTGCCTGTACCCTTCATGCCCTGATGCTTGAGATATCATATGTGCTCAAGGTAAACGATTTCCCCAGACAAGGAAGATGCTGGGTGAAAGGCTCTGCTACCCCACAAGTTATGGAAGTAACAGCTTCCAAAGATAAAATGGGAATTTTAGCAACAAGGTTTAATTTAAGAATGAACAACAGTTGAGTTAATATCAAGTCCTGTCTTTTCTGGGTTTAGTTATTGCAGGTCCAAGAACAACTGGGCTCTCTGGGTAATTCACAGGGCATGATGCACAACACCCACCCATCCCTGTTCTGCTGATGGCTGTGTCTCATACAGACACTCTCATCTCTGCCACCCACGTGTGAATAACTCTGCATGTTTTCTGGTTGACAGAACATGCAATGGGAAGGAGGCACAGGCACCTCGTTTGGTGCTCAGCACGCTTTCAGGAGACAGTCTTGAGTTATCACAGTGCTGAACCCTACAACAGCTTTGGTCTTTTGTGGATGGAGCCAGTTATTCCTGAAAAGAAGTGGCAATACAAATAGTGCTGATCTGGAAGACAAATCATTTGGTGCTGAAATTAAATGTAAATTAAATATCTTAAACATATTCTTTTTTAAAAAAACAGAAGTAGGAAAGTTTAATCCAGTTTTGGATATCTATAGCATAAATATTTGTGTTTGTCCTAGTCACCCCCCCCTTCCTTCAAAGTCAGCACAGGAAGACAGGCACCATGAGGGCACAACTCACCCAGCTTGTTTTGAGATGTCTATATAAGAAGACAGAAATTCTGTCTTCTAAGGGTCTGTTTCTCTCTTCAGCTGAGTAAAAGCACAGCCAAAGATGATTATCTTGGGTGCAGCCATACACCTTTAGGAGCATGTCATTTGCAGTAACCAAGGAATGAAGATCAGCTTGCCCAAATCTATCTGCACTGGAAATCTTCATGCCAACCCACATATGAACACACAGCCTTGGAAGCTGTTGAAAGACCTCCTTATAGCAAAATTGACATCTGTGAGCACAGGTTTCATTAATTTAGTTACGTTTTGGTTTTAAAAACATGTTATTTGTGGCATCCTTATCACATAACCCTCCATCAGAGAAACTGAGTTGTTTCTCTTACACAGTTGAAGCCTCCCTTTTCTGAAAAAAATTGTCAAAGCCTGTTGCTCAAGGATGTCTGGGTGAGGAGAAATGTGATGGACTTCTCCCTCTGAATACACAACTGAATATGTTAAGCTGGAGCTATCATGAATGTCACAATTTATACTGCTGCTAGAGATGCTTCCCTGCCCTTTCTAGAGCGCAAACTCAAGAGTGCACTGGACAGCAGTGGGCTCTGCCAGAACTTACGGGAAAAACACTGGCTAAGATGGTCTCTGTTTCATCACTCACTGGGAAAGTGTTACTAGCAAAACCACTGGTAGCTATTTTCTACTGTGTTTACTGTGTCTAGCAATTTTGCATTTAGTAGTCTTATTTCGCACCAAAATCTTAAATCAAGAGATAATTACCACTCTCACAGCATCTGAAATATAAAGACACCAGGACTCAACTTTTAATACCAGATGTTTTCATATTTTTAAGAAGGAACAGTAATTGCTATTACTAAGCAGTGGCTCATCAGCAAAAGATTGGCAGTTGATATTTATATATCTGATTTACCTTCAAACCCCTGAAGAAAACTCTGGATTACCCCTTTCTGAGGATGCATAAGGATAAACATTATAACAGATACTATTTAGTTCTCTTCTATATTTCTCAAATTTTACATTCTACATTACAATAAGTATTTACACAGAAGCCGTGGTGAGAAGCCCACAACAGCAGGTGCTAGTTGTCCGGCCATTGAATCATGCCCCAGCTGTCTCAGTCTCTGGTAAGTGTACAGTATATACATTACACATACTCCTGTGCTAGTGAAAAATTAGATATGTTGGAATTTGTATGGAAATTTGTGTGGAAAGGCTTGGTATACTTATTTTGGATGATACTTCCTCTCTGATGTTAAGATCAAATAGATGGGGGTTTTTTTCTGTGCAGTAGAGAAGGTGCATTACCAAGAAGGCTGTTCATTGAGAACTAGGTGACCTAGGTTACCCTGACAGATTCACTTCATGTTTGCTGTATCTTCTCCAATTATAAGTTATGGCCCAAGGCAATGGTCCATCAAGCTAGGTGTGTTACTTGGAGCTTACAATGGCAAAGGAGGGATGGCATTTCCTGCCCACAGTGAACATGAAAACTATCGTTACCTAATATAAGTCATCACTTCTAAGAAAAAGACAGATGTTGCAGGAAATATTAAAGAACTTCGTCCTTGATCTAAGAGTTGGGCAACCCTGTGACAGAGCACAGGACCAAACCCAAAGTCCTTGCAAAGTGCAATCCAGACCCTACTGAAGCAACAGTAAAAACCCCACTAATTTCAGCATGCTGAAGATTTCCACTGGATTCAGTTTATGGCAGAATCACCACCTTATTAATGAGTGGCAGATGATGTCTCCATTCTGTGCTGTAACGTTCAACTGCAAAACAGAAACTACAGAAATTATCCCCATCAGCAAGAGAGAACAAAACAAGTCTTACTGCGAGCACTTGCAAAACCACTCTGAAACCAGAGGTGCTGGAGAAATGGGGGCAGTCAGGGAGCACTTGGCTGCCTTCTGTTTACCAGGAAATAACTTCTTCTCGCAATTTATCATGGTGAAAAGTGTCAGGGATAAAAAATTCCCTTTATCGGAAGCTTTGCTAGACAGTTACACTGGAATCAGAGGCCTGTAATGAAAAGCTAGTATTAAGGTTAGAGGATCAGGATCAAGAAATCTTCATTGTTTGTTGACAGTGCAGAAAGCATACACAACCATCCTTCCCCCACAGAATGCAACCAGAAAGAAGAAACAAGGGCACTAAAAACAAATCTAAAACCAATCAAATCTGCAATTCACTCCTAGATCACCACTAGCACATTACTGTAGATCTTCAGTTGGAGGAAAGAGGTACAGAATTATAAAAGAAAGACTATCTCAGGCTTTTATAATAAATTTTACTATACATTTTAAGCAAGAAAGCATCCATTTATTGTATTTAGCAGCAGGATTAGTTTCTTCTCTTTCTTGATCTCCATCAAGTTGAGACTAGCTGCTGTTCTAGGGAGCTTGACAACATCCCAAATATGTTTCTTTGTAGGGAAAGATGGCCATTTCACATCCAGCCCACTCCCAGTTCCCAGGTGACTTTGCCCAGCCTCCGGCAAGGTGTGACACTTATACATAGGGCAGGTTGTTCAGTAATGGATGTTCCTCATGCATCATGCAATGGGTGAGCAAGTGCCTGATGTTTCAGACATAAAGGGTTGCAGTGAATGAGGTGACATCAGACTGGCAACTGATCATGTGTGGAGTTCTGCAGGGCCCCATCATGGGCCCTGTGCATCTTCATAAATAACTTTGGATGCAGGACTGGAAAGGATACTACGTCTGCAGACAATACTGATTTGGGAGGAGCTGTTATCTCCCTCCAAGGCAGAGAGAACCTGCAGAGAGACACTTGATGAGGGGGCTGGGCAATCATCAACATTATGAAGTTCAACAAGGAAAAATGCTGGATTTTGCACCTGGAACAGGGCAATCCTGGATGTATGGACAGACTGAGAAATGAGATGCTGGAAAGCAGTGCCATGGAAAGGGACTTGTGGGTCGTGGTTGATGGCAAGTTGAACATGAGCCAGCAGTGCCCTGGCAGCCAGGAGGGCCAGGTGTGTCCTGGGGGGCATCAGGCACAGCATGGCCAGCTGGGCAAGGGAGGGGATTGTCCTGCTCTGCTCTGAGCTGGGGCAGCCTCACCTCGAGTGCTGGGGCAGCTTTGAGTGCCAAAGGGAAAAAAGATACTAAACTATTAGAGAGTGTCCAAAGTAGGGTCACGAGGATGGTGAAGAGTTTGGAGGGGAAGCAGTGCAAGGTCTGAGGTCACTTGGTCTGTTCAGCCTGGAGGAGACTGAGGGGAGACCTCATTGCAGTTACAACTTCCCTGTGAAGAGAAAGTAGAGGGGCAGACACTGATCTCTGCTCTGTGGTTACACTGATGGGACCCAAGGGAATGGCCTGAAGCTGAGTCAGGGGAGGTTTAGGTTGGATATTAGAAGAAGGTTTTTCACCCAAAGGGTGGTTGGGCACTTGAACAGGCTCCTGAGGGAAGTGGTCACAGCACCAGCCTGACAGAGTCCAAGAAGCATTTGGACAATGCTCTCAGGAACATGGTGTGATTCTTGGGGTGTCCTGTTCAGGGCCAGGAGCTAGACTTTGATGATTTGTGTGGGTCCTTTCCAACTCAGCAAATTCTACTATTCTTTTCAATGATTCTAAGGGGTTTTTTTCCTGGTTGTCATTGTTCTGTTGTCTGTTGGTAAAAAAAAAAAAAAAAAAGTACTTTCAGCTTTCCCCTTCTTAAAACGCAGGTTTATACTCCTCAGATTTGTAAAATTCTGAGTGCTGAAGGGAAAATTCTAGTTGCAACTACTCAGAAATGATGATTTGTGACCAAGAAATGCTGAGGGCATGGACCCATGGCTAAGTTGAGGTGCCCCATGCAATTGCTCTCAGGTTTGATGCTGGTGGAGGTGTATACAAGGAATCTGATTGTGATGTATTTCTGCAGACTCCAAGTCGAACCACTCCAAGAAGAAACACATATTGCAGTAGGACTCTGCCCACTGCATTGTTCATTAAACGTTTCTTTTATATTTACGTACAAATGTAATTTCTTACTTAATTCACCTTGAGGGATACCAGAAAAGTCCCTGGCAGTGCCTAAAGATCAAACCCAGCAAACAAACACAGAAAGCAAACACCTCCTCTGTTCAGCCGCTCCAATTAAAAATCACATCGTTTTGAAGACTTTGTTTGATCATTGCATAATTGTGGGTTTCAGTGTTTTATATTGCTCCTTCCATTTGTACCATGAGTGCAGGTAGCCTCTTGCTACCCGCTTCCCATTTGATGTCAGAAGTGGTGCTGAAGTGCCTGCTCTGCCTGCATGATGCAGCAGGTACCCAGCCAGTGAGACAAGAGTGCAGAGCAGTCACAAGCACAAGGACAAAGCAACAAATGGCTGAGGAAAGGAAAAGTCTCATTCAGCTTTAGGGGACACCAAAGGCAATGTTTCTTTTTCTCCCTTCCCATTGTTCCCCTCCCTTCCCGTGCACATCTCCAGAGCTGCCAGCGAGACAACCCATCTGTATACCCCCAAACCCAGGTCATTTTCAGACAGAAAAAGCCACTGCCACCCTTCTCCCAGAAAGCTGTTAAACAAGCTGTATTTTTTTTCTCATCCTTTTGTTTTGATCCATTTATCCTTTCATAATAAACCAAGTTTTTCTGTGGGTGGCTCAGTCTGCGTTCGATGCGATGATCATGGTGTCTGCAGAGAGACAATGGGTTATGGCAGGCAGCTCCCCTGCTCCAGCACCTTCAGTTTGATGCCAGCACACTTCATGGCTGCCAGCATGCAATGACTGACTGTCCTCCTCCTCCCTGTTGTCTCCATTTGGATGCAGTGAGGGCGGATCTCTTCTTTGGGGCACTGGTAAGGCATCAGGCAGGAGCACTGGGTCTGTGTCTCTGGGAATGAATGTGTGGAAATTTAGCAGCAAATGTGATGACTAAAACCAAATTTTATACTTTGATGACATTTCAAAGTCCAACAGGGAAAAACACTCTTGGACATTTGCAATATATTAGTTACAAAAAGCCTGTAGTGCATACACTAGATGGCTGGATATTAGGAATAGAGACATAATCAGCTTTAAATAACAGTTTTTGCAGCAGTGGCCCATACAAAAGCACAATTGATCTAACTATTTTTATCCACTGGCTTTCCCTGACTTTTCTTCTAAACAAAGATATATTAAGTTGACTTTCTATTCCCAATTATCCTTGAACACAATCTTGCTATGAAATGGAGTCTTAAGGTCCATATTGTGTCAGCTCCTATTTCATTAAAGCTTTCTTTATGAATGCTAAGCTACCTACTGCTGGCCTGTGGTAAAGCTCAGTCCTGCCGGTTATTTCATTACCTATTTCTGATCTAATCAGGTTCTGACTCTTTATATTCTTTCCCAGAAATTCCCTAGGCAGAGGTTCTGCCTTCAGTTTCTTAAAACATGAAAAATGTGTGCTTTCCTCCATTTAGCTTCTTTCATGGTACTTCAGTATCTTCTCTGCAGTATCTTCTGTCCCTGAGTTGATACCAACTACTCACTCTCAGGAAAACAGAACTTTCATTTCCTAAATGTTTGTGCACACTCATGAAAAGTGGGCTCCTGTGGAGATGGTGAAGAGTCCAGTTCTAATCGCTTGAACACCACACTGACAACTAATCTTATTTAATGTATTTTTCTCCCCTCTCTCTTTTTTTTCTGAACAGCCTCTGTAGGCTTTTGAGAGAAAAAACACTGAAGTGCTGGCTGAAGAGCTTGAAGACACTTGCATGGGGGAAGCAGAGCTAGGCTTCTTAGAGGCTCTGGAATAAGTAATTTTTGAAAAACTGTCACCTTTTTCCCAGGAGCACAAGGTGCCTAGAGGTTCCACCAGAGCATGTCCATTGATGGACACACCTGGTCATGCCTTCTGCTTGAGCCCACAAGGAACAACATCTCATGCAGTAATTTTACAGCCACCTACTTCAAATTCTATGCTGCAGAAATCCTGCATCTTCAAAACAGGGGCTTAGGATTGCTGCTGTTGCTTTATTTATTGTTAAGCAGACCAGGTGCGATAAGAATCAGATTTGTCTCTGGCAGCAAGGGATGGAGTGAGTGTGTCTGTCATTCAGCCTTTACCTGGCAAGCACTTGATGTGCCTGGAGCCAGTCAGCACTGCAGACATTTACGGGAAAACCTACTGCTCTTATCACCTGGTTACACGGTAAATAGCCAAGTTGCATGACAGTGTTTACAGAATAATCCTCTTAGGGATTTTACCAGCTTAGCTAGTTCATTAAAACTCTTAATAAACACAGTTTTCACATACGAGTATTTGCAAATTTTACCATTAAAATCCCATTAAGCCTGATGGCCCCAGTCTTGCTTTTGAAGTAGTATCATGATTTAATTTCACAATTTAAGTATATGCCATAGAGGGTGTGGCCCAAATTAAATCCTGAAGTACAAATTAGGGGCTAGTAGCCTCACAAGGAATGGGTGAAAACATTACCAACTACATTTTTGTGATTAAAGATTCAAATGTTAATTCTCCTGGAAAAGTTCCCTTTATCTCCAAGTTCCTCTTGTGCCTTTGTAATTGGAAGTAACAACACCACACAGGTTGTGAGTAAAGGGAAAAGGCATGTATCTAAGTGTAACACTAGGTAGCAGGGACACAGGACTGACCACACTTTCACACTCCTCGTGCCCAGAGGGACCACAATGTCTGTAAATCCTGTTCTTGTAGCAGTGAAAGAGTCAGCACATTTTACTTTTAGATCCAAAGGAATGGATAAATCTCACCATTCAGAAGTCATACCTTGACAATCCTCCCAGTCATAGCAGGTGTCATAGCCACAGGGCACTTTCTTCAAGCTATTTGTAGAGAGTTTTGCCCTCTCAATAGCCCAGTCTAGGCTGGAATTACCATGGCAAGGGCCAGCATGCAAGAAATGAAATGACTTTACTCCAAGGCACATTTCAGCTGAGTATTGACAGCTGGGCTTGGTCACATTCTGTTCAGAAACAGCATGTAGCACGCAGATGTCTTCTGAGTAGTGGCTGCCCAAAGGAAGAAAAGAAAAATTATTTTAGCAGGCTGTGGAACAAGTCCATGCTTTTAAACAGTCCATCGGCATCACATGAAACACAGCAAAGCTATGGACAGGCTGGATCTAAGGACCTAAGGCTGCCCCAGCAGGACCTGGACCTGATTAAACAAGTGCTATGAGCTGGGGAAGCTTTGGTCCTGTCCAACAGATGGGAGGTAAAGGACATGTGCCTTTACAGGAAAAAGGAGATGCTGTTATCTCCCTGAGGATGTGAAATTTCCACAGCCCCTGGGGTGGCTTTTCTGAGTTAATGCATCCCTGCAGCTGTGCGTGCAAGTCTATCTCTGACGCACAGTTATCATGGGACCAAAGGCAGGCAAAAACAGTCATGCTGCTTGCAGTTTCCTTTTGTCTGTATTGCTCTGGTTACTGAGTGAATTCATTCCTAAAAGGTGCATGCATTTCCAAGCAGCATCATTTTTGGAGCTTAGTCATTTCCCAAAAAGAGGACCATAAAATCATAGAATGGTTGGAATTGGAAGGAATGGTTTGGATTGGAAGAAACTTTAGAGATCATAGTTCCAACCTTGCATGCTCCTTGTGCATGGTAGTGATATTGGAGAAATGATGAGAAAAAAAGGAAGAGTTGGGGCTCCAGCAGCAGAGAGCAGTGAGATTAGAAAGATGTGCTGTGGTGTCTCATTACATTAATGTAATTGGGTGCATTAGGGAGAGCATTGTCGGCAGGTTACGGGAGGTGACCTTGCGTATCTCCATGTGAGGCACACATGGAGAGCTGAGTCCAGTGCTGGACTCCTCAGTGCAACAGAGACGTGGAACTCCTGGAGCAGGTCCAGTGGAGGGTAACAAAGATGATCAAGGGACTGGATCTCTACTATGAGAAAAAGCTGTGGGAGCTGGGCCTGTTCAGTCTCAGGAAGAGGTGACTGAGAGGGGACATCATCAGTGTCTGTCAGTGCCTGCAGGGAGGGGTCAGAGGAAGGACCAGGCTCTGCTCGGTGGTGCCCAGCAATAGAATAAGAGGCAGTGGCCAATAAGTGATGCACAGGAAATTCCACCTGAATAGGAGGAAGAACTGGATTACTGTGAGGGGAATAGGTTGCTCAGAGAGGCTGTGGAGTCTCCTTCACTGAAGATATCCAAGCATCATCTGAACTCAATCCTGCACCGTGTGCTCTGGGGAGGCCCTGCTTGAGCAGGGAGGGTGGACACGTGACCACTGGGGACCATTCCAACCTGACCCATTCTGTAATCCTATGATTGTTCATTCATTTCATAGGCTATAAACAGGGTTGTAATTTGGATACAGAGGAATAGCTAGTTAATATCTCAACAGAGAGTAGTCTTGATTTGCAGTTGTCTTTTCCTGCTCTTCCTGTTTGGTATCACAATGGCCTCTTGGTCTATCATTAGAGAAACTTTGACTTCTAATTACAGTACTTACCCACAATCTTCTTCTGGAGACATACAAACACACTGAGATCCAACTTGCTTTTGTCCTGGATTGCAAATACCTCTAATTTTAGTTTGCACATCTGAAACAACAGAGTGAAAACTACTGTAACTATTAAAGAGTGAACAGAAGTATCTTACTCTCCTACCAGAAAAGCTAAAATGTTTTTATTTCTATTTGTCCTAAGTTTCTCTCTTCAAAAGCTCACTGGTTGGCATGCTACAAGTATTTTCATAGGTCTTTGCAAAAATCACTGGAAAATCCTGTTTAACAAGAGAAGCTGAAGTTTCAATAGTGAATTTTCCTACTTTGCTTTCATAAAGCCTTGTTAATAGAGCTGGGGTTTTATTTTGTTTGGTTTTGGTTTTAAGCAAACAGTTGCAGTGTCTCAATTTCATTATTAAAGTTTACAGTACACTGCATCCAAAAAGTCTGAACTTAATGCAGAAGTTTAGAGCTGAAATTCTGTCACCATGGGAGGCACAAAGTAAAACCAAAATTAATGAATAGCTGCTATATGTCTTAAACCCAGTCATCAGCCTCCTAGTTCTAGCTAGCTGAAATAAACAGTACTGTTAATACCAGCCATGTGGAAACAGTAAAGTATCTGCAGCCATACTAACCTTTTTCACATGTTATAGACCTCTGAATAGGAGGTATCCAGGACAGGTCTTTCCCACAGGTATATTTTGTGTGACCAGTGACTATAAATCCAGCTTGGCAGCTCAGCTTCATTGTTTCACCAATGTTGTACTGTTGCTTAAATGGGGAAATTGTGACACTGTCAGATATTGGTGGCCTGAGGCATACTGAGGCTGTAACAAACAATAAAAAAAAGCATAATTCTTGTTGGTTTAATGCTGTGTGGATATTTACAGAAAGTCATAATGCTTTATCTGAAGAACCATATAAAGACACTCAATGACACTGAACATTAGTCTGACATTCAAAACCAATAAAAATTTAACACAATTAAGTCTAGAAATTTTCAGTGCATTGTCATAGTCTTTAAAATATTTTTGAAGTAATAACTAAATAATGACAATATGTTTCTAATGTATGCCAATATAAGTAATTTAATTTTCCTGTTTAAAAATAGTAAGAATAGCATTTAACAGCATATTTTAATTTTTCTTTTGTAAATTAAACAAAATCAATGGCAATAGAAAGCTCACAAGTATATTCAGGCACCTTATTTTTTGTTAAAATGAAGACTAAGTAATGAAATCACACCAAGTTTTAGAAAACTACTGAAATCTCTCTTGTTAGCTAACAGACCAATTCTGATTCTTAATTCTTAACTGACCTATAATTCCTTCAAAGCATTGATTTATGGTAGAGATTTTCAAGGCAGCCTGTGAGGTTGTGGTTAGAAACACATCATCCATTTAATATAAAATATAGTAGAAAAATTTCTGTAAGAACGATTTCTTCTTCATAACTGTATCAACTTAAAGATATCTCTGTAAGTCTGAAAACAAAAGGTGAGTCCTTTTGTTAAAGGTATTTAAAACTAGAAAAGAGAAGGATCTCACAGTATCCATCTGAGGATTTTCTTATGCACTGGATATTACAATATCCTTATAAAGCACATAATAGTAATGCTTCTGAATTAAAAGAGGAGTGATGTAGTGACTCATGATGTTTTTGCCATGTCTACATTAAATACCTTCTTAAAATGTTATCTTTTCAGATATCTTAGAGATTTTTTTTAAAAAAAACTGTATTAAAATCTTTTTTGTGTCTTTTTCTTCCACTTCTATTTTGTTGCTGTGCATTTTGTTTGTTTCCTCTTGCTTACGTTGACACTCAACGTGTTGCTGTGTCCAGACTTGATCTGGCAGACACCGAAGGTATTGATAGCCAATGAGGCTATGACCACTCACACAGGCAATTTCAACTTCCTCCCCCACAGCATACTGGTTCTTTTCGTTCTTTAAAAAAAAAACAACAACAAAACAAAACAAAACAAAAAATTAAAAAACCCAAACCAAAATCCTCTGCAAGAATCTATGGTAACAAGACTGGGCACTGTCAAAGGAAACAACAGCAAAATCCTGATAAGATGTAATGAATGCATGCTTTTCCTACTCTGAAATATGAGTCATCCACTCACCGATATAATGATAAGTTTGTCCAGTAGCAGTAACTGATGTCATGGCTACAAAACAAGGATTCAAGGACCACTTGAAAATGAATTTTACCTTGACTTTTCTTCAGTTGCTGGTGTAGTGTGGTGGGCTAGAGTCCCACAGCATTCCTTGAAGACAGCACCACTCTCACTAGTACAGTAGCTAGATTGAGTATCAGGCACATACAGCAGGGCAGCTGTAAAATTTCCAATCTCTTCAACTGCTATACTTTGCCTCTGTATCATTTTTCATGCTCACCCTGATAAAGCCATATTCTGGTGGGTCTGGCTTAGAACATCCAGATTCAGGTTCACCAATCAAGACATTCTCTTCTCTCCTGGCTTCATCATCATTTATACAAGGCGCACCTCTGAAAAGCGAAAATTTGCTGTAAGGATGTATCTTAAGCATTCATGTCACCAAATAACAATGGCAGAATGTCAGGAGAGCTGCAAGTGTGTCCTGTCATCCTCCCTCCATAATTTCATTCTGTTAAATAAAAGATGGTGGACAAAGCATCAGGTTGACAAGGGGGAGAATGTGAGAGCAGTAAAAAGTGCTAAATGCATCTAGCAACATAATTAATTAAATATCTTTATACAGCAAGAAAAAGAGGCAGAAAAAGCAACATAGCAGGAAGTCTCTAAATAATCCATGTAATTCTGTTGCAACCAGGCAGTAGTTATAGGTGGCTGGTCTCTGTGAGTATGGAACTGTAACAGCCCATGGTGTCTACCTGAGTAACAAAGAACTGTGGAACCACTGCTTGTAATCCTCTCCTATTCACTCTGGAATCCCCTCTGCAGTCACTATAGCAGGGACAGGGAAAATCCTGTTTCAGCTCTTGGTCCCAGAGGAAAAAATGAAGACTTGGGCTTGAAGATGAAAAAAACTGAGTCAGTTTGGAGTTAGGATTTGAAGTTGAAACCATGTTGAAATGGTACATCAGGCATACTTAAAGTGGGAATATGAGAAACTTGGTATCTTCATCTGAACTCTCTGTGAGACTTTGAGATCTAAACCTCTAAGAAAAGAGGATGTGATACCAAAAAAAATAGAAATTGTGAACTCCAACAAAGAGAAGCAAAAGATTTCTCCATGTCTTTGGAAAAGAAGCCATGCAAAGCAGCATACAGGATCTACAGGCATACTTTAGTGTGCAATTCATCAGCAATTTTCTAGGAATAAACAATTAACAAATCCAAATGTGAAGCAAATTTAAGAGATTTTGAGACTTTTCCTTCTCTCTGCTCCACTGAATTAATTCTGAGGGGAAAGCGGTGTGCTACTTCTCCTTGGTAGTTACAGAGCCACTATGGAGGGCTCCTTAAATATCCCATGACTAGGGAGATCTTTTGGTCTTCTTACCTGTCTGTGAACACAGAAACATAGCAGTCCTCCTCTTCTTCCCTCTGCCCTTCACACGGCTTCCCGCCGTTCATTGGGGAGGGGTTGTTGCATTCCCGGGTCCTTCTGGTTTTGAAGGAAGCATCGCATGGACTCCATTCAGACCAGCAACCCCATCGGCCATCGACAGCA
The DNA here is from genome assembly GCF_041296385.1 of Aphelocoma coerulescens. Classification (NCBI taxonomy): domain Eukaryota; kingdom Metazoa; phylum Chordata; class Aves; order Passeriformes; family Corvidae; genus Aphelocoma; species Aphelocoma coerulescens. The sequence goes on from NW_027184085.1 coordinate 14,309,637, forward strand.
ACTGCAAGGAGTAAAAGAAACACCATCTTTTGGCAGACCAGTACCATACACAGTATTTATTTTAAGGACACATATGACAGGGATAATGATAAATTCAAAATAGCCATTTTCAGAAGATTTAAAATTGTTACTGTTAAGGAAGTAGACTGTATCTAGAATATTAAGTTTTCCAAAAGGCGGCCAGCCAAATTCCAGCTGCTTCATAAAACCCTAAAATACATTTACCTTTCCAGTTTTGATTGTAAGTAACATTAAAACCCAGAAGCAGCATATTTTATACTTTTATTGCACACACAGATGTGTGAGTTTTCATGGTACTGACAAGTTTCTTAGGTCATTATTTAATGAGTTTTTAAATAAATCTGAGTTCTAACACCATGTCTAAACCCCAAATCTACATCCCATGCTAGTTAAATTAAAACATTACTACTACTGCCTTCTCTTAACCCCTGGCATGTTTTATCTGTACCACCATGAAACATGCATAAAATTTTTTTATTACACACCCTTTCTTTTGTGCATGCTGTGGACTTTCTGTATCCATCTTTGTTCTCAGTTGTTTATTTCTTTCAAAATATTCCTCTCTCAGGGTCCGATAATGAGACCTGTATCTGCCTAAGTGACTTTACCTTATGTTTTCTTTTGGTCGTGGAATATAGACATGTGTAACACCTCTTTTGTTTCCCTTCGGTATGGCACTAGTGCCAATTTAATTCAAAAATGTTTTGCATTAAATTGCTCTTTAAGTTCTCCAGAATGATGATTATATTCTCTCTCCTTATGACAACTGAGTTTTCCTTCTAAACTGTAATCAATAATTTTTATCTTCATTAGCCATTTAGCCTTAAGCATAACAGGCTATAGGGAAAACTAAGCAATGGCTTTCTTAATTTTTCGCATCAATTATCTTTGATCTGAATTTCCTCCTTATTGCTGAATAGCTCATGTTCTATGATCTTAATTATGTAGCTAAGGAATATTTTACCATATCTTACACTTTCTTTTGAGTCATGGCTATTCAGATTGATTACTTTGTTTTTAATCCCTACATTTATTCTTATGCTTTTTGGACATCACCATGTGGTTAGACGTGCTGTGGATTTATTAAGGGGAGGTTGTGGCAGATTAACCCCTGACAAAGAAATACCAGAAGGACCATATTTGCACGACTAGGCCATCGCCCCAAATACCTGCTGTGAAACCCGGAGCCCGCGTCTCGCAGTTGGTGCCGTAGGTGCCGGCCTGGCACAGGCAGAGGCACTCTGTCCCGGATAGCACAGGCCTGCCGTTGTTGGGGCAGGGGGCACACTGGCACGGGTCAAACCTGCCCGCGTGCTCCCTCAGCGCTCTCCTCAGGTGGCGGCGCTTGGTCACAGCGCACGGCACGTTCCTCACCAGGTCCACGATGGGCGACGCCTGGCAGAGAGCTGATCAGTCAGCAGGAACCGAAACACAGCAGGGCCCTCATGGGGCAGCCGGAGGATTTTTGAGGTGCTACAGCCTACTTATGAAGCTGTGTCACACAGGAATTATGGATGCTTTAAAGGTGCATGGCAGTGCCTATACACCTATATTATCCTGTTCATACTGCTTTTATTTCCCCAGTATAGGACTCTATGAGCCAGGGGAAAATCAACAAAGTGGGATACTATGTCCTGAAATTCGGGACACTCTCTGTCACACATCACATCGCTGTGTGATGTAGGGTTTGCTTACATCCAGCCCCTGCCATGTCAGACATCCCTATGCTGCCTTCAGGAGTTCAGCAGCTGCAGCAGAAGAGACCTCAGTGGATGCTGCATTCAGGCAGGTTTTGCTATTTGCCTCAAGTGCTGCTGAGCAGCTGCTGTACCAGCTGGGGAGGGAGACAGATTGGTGCACTCACAGCAGCACCAGCACTCTGCATTAAAGGAGCAGGATGGAGATGGGGGGAGTTACTGTTTTGTTTCAGTTTAGCTATGTGACACACTTTGCAGCACAGGCCTGACAAGGGAATGATCCCAGGGGAAGAAAGTGTTCCCAGCACCATGCACTGTTTTCCTGCATGGTAACTACCCCTCAGCTACCCCTGAGCTCCTGTTGGTGCTGGAGCAATTCATTCACATTCCTCGCTCTTACTCCCACTGTCCATGGACAATGCAAAACCACTGTGCCTCATAAACCAAAATGCACAAGAAGTTGTCCTAATAAAAGTTCTGTACGTTTATGTTATGCCCATAGTTATGTACATTCATATCACACCCAGCATCATCCTTGTTTACAAGAAAAAATATCTGCACAGATCTATGAAGAGCTGCTAACCAGTTAGCTTTTGCTGTCTCAGTGTTTTTCTTGTTCTTCTCTTACCTCAAAGTCAATCACCACAGGATTGTCCTTTGTTGATTCCAGCCAGTCTGTGAAGACTCTGTGTCCTGGAAAAGCCCCCTTTTTCTCCCAGGCCAGAGCTGCTGCGTACTCTGACCTGCCACCTTTTACCAGGGAGACTGATCGTTCAGCTGACTCCAAAATGGAACCTGAAAGAGGATTTCATCACAGTATTTTCAGACAAAGGCCTCCAAAGACAGTTGATATTGCAACAGAACTGTAAGAAAAAGTGCAAGAGGATATTAAAGAATATACTAAGATTAATTTTTTGAAGCTATCCTCGGAAAAATGAAATCAAAGCTCAGAAGAACAATCCCTGCTATGACAGCAGCCTGTGATAATATTCCAAATGAAAGTGTTTGAGACCTGAGCCATGGGGACATTCAGAGTGTAAGACAGTTGTGGAAAATGCAGAGGATGCAGCAGCCTCCTCTAGAACACACAACATGGCAGGAGGATCTGTAGTTCTGGCTGTAACAGAAATTAATCAACTATTGAGGACAAAAAACACGGTAGAGGTGATGAAAACCCTATTCTTAGTGATGCCTAATATGACTCCTGCCATTCTCATGGAAAATGTACCAGCTTTCTGCAGTGTCTGAGACATATTTCTGGCATCCTGGTACCTAAATGTCTGCTTGGCATGAGGAAGGTGGGAAGGGAAAGTCAGGGAATGTGTTATTGCTGCCCAGCTCTCTCAGTGAGCTCTGAGCAACTCTTAAAGAAGACCAGGGACTCAGTCATAGACACAAATTTCTAGCTGTGCTCATTTTCCAGTTCAGCATGCTTGGCCCTGGACCCAGGGACAGGGGTAATTTTTGACAGATCTGTGACCAACTGGAGAGCCAGTGCCACTAGATCCCCAATGATGGTGCTCCAGAGCAGAAGAATAGCACCCCTACATAATAATTTCTTTTGCAAATGAGAATGACCCCAGTGCTTGTGTCAGAGGCAGACAGTGAAACACCAGCTCCTCTGACAGTGGTGGAAGCGCATCTGTAGTTCAACAAAGCTGAGAGGTCACCTGGGCCAGCTGAGGCAAATGGTAACTCTCAGGGTAAGTAATAGGACATGAGCTCTATTCTCAGCATGGTCACCTTCATGTGTCACAGTCATCTTGTTTGTGGTGCATCTGGTACTGACTTTCTTTTTCTTCCTGAAGAACACACGCTTGGTTGTTTCTGTTCGGACACACTCTGTTGATTCATCAACTGACAGGCCTAGAAATACCAGAGAGCAGCATCTTCATCACCATAACCATGACACATGGCAGGCACCACGCCCCAGGCTCCCACACTGAGGTGAGCCAGCAGGTTCCCCTGCTCCTCACCCACCTCTGGAGACTTCACTACAGCAGGCACCTACTTCCCCAGGTACAGAGAGCTGAGTCATGCTTTAGTTACCCTCCCATTCCCATGCAAGTTACAGCAGTCGCATTAAAGATCACAGCTTGTAACTTTAGATTTCCATTTTTGTGCTGTTGTCTTTTTGTTCTGATAGTCTAGCAGTCATGGGAAAATTTTAAAGTAATTTCTAATGCAAAGCATCAGTTTTACTGACTGTATCCCAAAAAGTACCACTTATACCTCTCAGACCTCAGTCCCATGCTGTAGGATGCTCAAACACCTTTTCCTGGTGGCACCTGGTCTTGGTCTGAAGGTCTTAAGTGGTTTCCCTGAACACAGTGACATTTACCAAATAAGGAATCTCCTGAACTTTTCAGACAGTGTAAAGCAAAAATTTCTTCTTGCTCTATATGCAAGCAATGTGAGTAATTACCGAGTATATGAATGTCAAAAGCTTTTTTGCTGTTGGAGAACTTACGATGTGGTGTAAGACCTTAAAACGGGGATAAGAAAAGCTGTTAAACAAATAATGATATTTTCTTTACATACCTGAGTTCTGCAGTTCCTCAGAGCTGTACTGGTAAAGAATATCATAGGAACCACCCATCTTCCCAGAGGTATAGTAATGAGTGCCAAAGTCATCAAATATTCTGCTGTATAAAGCATAGTTGTACTCCAGGGGCAGGTGGTTAAGTGCTTTTAGAAAGGCATCTGAAAGCTGCAGATCTGACTGTTTCATTGTGAAGTTTGCAACAGAAATTACTTTATGGACTCTGATAAAGTTGGAATTCTAGAAATAAGAAAAGGGAAGTCTTAGCACCTTCAGAGGGAGGTAAGTGCAGAAAGTAGAGGGGCCAAGAGTATATCCTGAGATACACTGCAAGAACTAAATAATCCTGTTATCATGATGCTTTAACCATGAACAAAGCAGGTGTGGATTTTTCAAGAGCTCTGCGAGGTTCCTGAGGGCTCCCTTGCATTGTGGGGATATACAGAAAATATTCCAGTATTTGTATTCTAGTATAAAATAGGACTCACCAATCCAAAAGGATTCCTGCCATAAAAAAATACACCAGCAATTGGTAAGATGACCAAAAGATTCTGAGGAAGGCTTGACCTTTTAAGTGTCTATGGGTTGTTTGCAGCTAATCTGGTGAGTGGGCATTTTGTACACTAACTCACTGTTATGAAGTTCCACCATTTATCAGTCTGTTAAAACTAAAACTAAACTAAGGGATAAAGACCTCCTTGAGTTCAAGTGTCAGGCTGTTAATGTGAGAGGTAAAGAAAAGAGAATGTTCAAACACTGGAAACAGAATCATAGAATCATAGGATATCCTGAGTTGGAAAGGACATCTCTTACACAAAGGAAAAAATACATGCTTTTGAAAGAGCTTATTCATATGCTTTTGCAATGCTGGAATCTGTTTATGTGAAAGTTGTACCAAGTAGAAAGGAAGGAAAAATAAAATACTGAAAAAAGAGATTTGTAAAGTGACAAGGGGCACAAGGCCAAAGCAAAGAGATCCAGAGAAAAAGAGGGGCAGGAAACTGGAGCAAATAACCAACTGGCAGATAGGAAAGATTCATTTTAAAACACTTTGTGTTTTATATGTGGGTTCAGAATTCTGCTGGATTTTACTGCCCTACTCCACTCCACTTTCTCAGTCTTCAGCTGTGCCAGCTAATGTTTCAGTCATGACACACAAAATTCCGGGCCACTTTGGCAAATATCGATTCTAAAACTTTAGCTGGTTTCAGCATTCGCTTGCATGCAGTCTGGGAAGTCCTGGGCACGAGTACAGACTGGGAGAAGAACTCACCGAGAGCAGCCCTGCCCAGCAGGACTTGGAGGTGCTGTGGGTGAGAGGCTGGACATGCCCCAGCCATGGCACTCACAGCCCAGAGAGCCAAACGTGTCCTGGGCTGCATCCAGAGTCCTGTGGGGAGCAGGGGAGGGAGGGGATTCTGCCCCTCTGCTTCACTCTGCTGAGACCCACCTGGAGCACTGCATCCAGCTCTGGGGTCCCTGCACAGGAAGGACAGGGACCTGCTGGAGCCAGTCCAGAAGAGGGCCAAAATAATGATTAGAGGGCTGGAGCACCTCTCCTATGAGCGCACACTGAAAAAGCTGGAGTGGCGCACACTATTCAGCCTGGAGGTCTCCAGGGAGACCTCATTGAGTCATTGTGATACTTCAAGGAGGTTTAAAAGAAAATTGGGACAGACCCTTTTAGTAGGGCCTGCAGCAAGTGGTAATGGTTTCAAGAAGGTAGATTCAGGCTACATATAAGGAAGAAAATTTTTGTGATGGGGTGAAACAGTAGAGCAGGTTGCTCAGAGAGATGGTGGATGCTCCATCCCTGGAAACATTTAAGGTTGGGTTGGACAGGGCTCTGTTTACCGTGGTCTAGTTCAAGATGTCCCAAATGATTGCAGGTTGGACTAAGTGGTCTTTAAATGTCACTTGCAACACAAACCATTCTACTATTTTATGATTCTATGATTAAAGGATCAGAAATCATGAAGACATACTAGAGGACCAGTCAGCTTAGCTGAAAAGGTTTCTGGTGAATAAAAAGAAACTTAAAAAACATATAGTCTTCATATTTCTTCCATGCCAGTATGGAAAAATGCATGGCACTTCAAGTGACTAGGGCCTTGTAGACACCCTGGGATAGTCATGTGAAATTTTTATGCATATATTTATGTGCAATGTGCTTATTTATATGCATATATGCAAAATATATGCATGTGATATATAAAAATATATATGTGTATATAAATGTGTATCGATATAGATAGATTGATAGATAGATAGATATACATATTTTAACATATAGACCTGAATGTGACCTCCCGAAGCCCAGGAAAATTCCTCCCTCCTTTTAAGTGATCAATATAAACTTCTTTTTTCACTGTTTCAGGAAATGTTGCAAATTTACTTGTAGGTCTCTCAAACATACACAAGTACACATCTATCTACAAACACCCACTAATACAATTTATAGAGATAGAGATAAAAATAGAGACTTCCTGTATGGTACACTAGAGAACATGAAGAAGACCCAAGGTAAAACTCTTACTGTGGATTCATTAACAATGGATTTTAAACTGTCATCTTTAGCCAACTCCAGACTAAGTCATTGGAGTGTTTCAGTGATTTCACAGAATCACAGAATGGTTTGGTTTGGAAGGGATCTTAAAGACGTCTAGTGTCAACCCCAGTGTTGTGGACAGAAACAACTTCCACTGGACCAGGTTCCTCAAAGCCCCATCCAACCTGGCCTTGAACACTGCCAAGGATGGGGCATCCACAGCTTGTCGGGGCAACCTGTGCCTGTACATCACCACCTTCCATGACAACAATGCTGAAAACCAACACAGGCAAAAGAACCTTTCTGGTGGAAGTTTAATTTAAACTAACATTTCCGTAATTATCACTGGTCTGGGTTTAAGCCAATAAGAAGCCACTGTTCCACCAAAATAAACTTGCCAATTGTACAAGAGAGCAGCTTGATCTGTGTACAGGTATCTACGTGGCCATGAAAGTGAACTGGTTTCTAGCTGTTGGAACTTCAGGATAGTTACATTCAAACTAGAAGCAATGGACTCTTTAAGCAATCAAGCTGCTTAACCATTTGGACAAGTGAGCAAGGCCTGCAGCAAACTTCCATCACAGGAAATCTTACAACTAATATTTTTGCAGAAGTTTCACTTTAATCGCATTAGAACTCTTGGGTTTCAACAGGCCTTATCTTCGTTCAGTCCTGTGGCCTTTCCCATGCAGAAGTGCAAACAATAGCCCATCATTTACTGCCATTAAGCTATAAAGACACATAATTTTATACCCTATAATATTCATTTGCATTACAGATGCAGAATCTTATGGGAAAAATGTTTTCAGTTCTGATAAAATTTTCTATGGATGTGTTATTCCTGAGATATCTTTACAACCAAGTGCACCTTGGCAGACATGAGACTGCACTATGCAAGTTAGTTACCAGATAAAAAAATAATGCAGATTAATACCCAGTAAATGCATATGTATGACATTCCTGAGTGCACTTCCTTTATTTTAGAGTTGTCTGCTACTGTTAGGTATTATGCCTTCTTAATCTATATATAGGATAGGGGAAGGAGTGGCTTAGCCAGTATGATAATGTCAAATCTACGCTTTTTAAAAGTGGAATAAGCCTATGGTTTCTGTACTAAACCCAGAAAATCATGTTGCATTACAAAAAGTATTTTACAACCAGAAATATCTTGTAGTATCAGAAGAGGATTTTTTAAATCCCTAATTCTAGTGGTCCAATGTCTTGATAAGGAAAGTAGCCTTTGGTAGCCCAGTTCCAAAATGAGCAGACAGAAATCAATTGAAAGAAAGAAACTGAAGGCAACATTCAATTACCTTTTCATATGAGGCTTTAATAGCTTTCTTGAAGGAGGAAGACGATGTAACTCGAACCCTTTTCTTTTTTGAGAATAAAAATGGGATACCAGAAGAACCTTGACTACTACGAGTGGATGATCTACTGTCAGAAGTACTATCACTCAGGGGAGTTAAATCTTTGTAGAAATCTGATGTTACATCATCCTCTTCATCTGTTACCTGGCAATTCAGTAAAGCAAAATGTATTTGCACAAATAATAATCTGAAACAGAAAACTATTAAGCAAAAAATCCTTGATTTCTTGATTTTTTTAATGGAAAAAATATGCCTGATTATTTCAGATAGTAAAATAAGCTACAAAACTGTTCTTAACACAAAGATGAGACTGAGAAAGGCTAATAGGCAAGATGAATACAAGATAAGAAGCAGACTTACTAATAGTCGTTTATACAAAAACGACAAAAAAGCATGTAACACTTTCTTCTAAAGCTTCTCACCCCTGTGCCCTAAAGCTTAGGAATAATTTTCAACAAGTTTCAACATACTTTTAAGAGAATTCCAGACATGCATGTTCTGTCCACATTATGACTAATTCCCAATCCCATGGCTTCTGTATTGTACAAGACAGAGTTTGATGTTTCCAGAACTTTTTTCTTAATTCCCAGCTGGAAGAATGAACAGGTTTCCAGAGGAAGGTCTTAGAGTATACTTGGACAGTTAGCACCTACACTGAATGATAGATTAAAGGCAGATGAAGAGGAATTGTGAGCAAACCTGCTGATCAAGTTGCTAAACCTCAGTGGTGGTGTTGAGCAAAGTACCAAGACAAGTTCAGCATCAGATCAGAAATTACTTATTTCCCAAAATTTGGAAAAATCCCTGTGGGTTTTTGAAAAATGAGATTTTTTTTCCCCTCCTCTAGACTTGTTTGTTTAATAGGGTGGCTAAGGATTTTGGGAGATGAGGTGGTCCATTCCCCCACTCCACTTCCATTTTACAAGTCATACGGCTTTGGGAAAATACACTGGAGTTCCAAGAAGGCCTGATCCAGTGACCCTTCTATATGAGAAGCTACTCTAAATGTTAAAAGATAAAGATGCACTCCTAAAGGTGAGTTTCACAAACCCTTAACAGTTCTGCAAATAGACATCAGTAATTAAATGAACCTTACAGGCTATAAAGAGACCTGGGCAAACCAAGGGTTGGTTTTCCTCTCTGAATATTTCTGCACACAGTAATTTTTCACTGCTGTTGACAAATCTTACATGTCATGGCCAATTCAATTTCAGTTTCTGTGGAATGTAGCAGGGTGTCCTTTTTTCAGTTGCTTCTGTTAAAGTAATTCTAAAACCTCACAACATGTGTGGCAAAAATCAGCAGTTCAGTTTTCATCCATTAGTTGAGCTTTCTTCACATCCTGCATTCTTTCCTTCCCAATGCAGCATCTACTGGCTTCAAATAGCAAACATCTACAGGCTCATATGTACACAGCCAGATGTTCTGCCCCAGCCACGGTATTCAAAGCATTTTCTAAATTCTAGAGTCAAACAAAAAGGTATTAGTGGTTCCTAGATTTCCTGTAAGATATACTCCCTGTTCATTTTGGCCATTCCTTGGCCTGTCCTGTAAGCCTGCTCTCCAGTCTGTGTATTTTTTTTCCTCCTGCTTCCCAGGCTCAGTGCCTGCCTCCTTTCCTTGCTGCACTGTGGAGGGGCTGGACAGGAAACAGGCAGGACCGAGGGGTAAAAATGGCTCAGGACGGAATTGTGTTCCGAGGCTGCAGGTGACAGGAAGGGAGCTGGAGCCAGTAGCTGCAGCCATTGGCACTTCAAGTATACAAAAGTGATGCTGGAATAAGATTTGGAGTTGAACAAGCCTCTGCCTAGGTGATGTCTGCCTAGGAGAAGGCCCTTGGTACAAAGTCAGAACAACATAAGGCCACAGCCACAAGGAAGCAGGAGAAATTCAAAGCAATCATATTGACTCTGATATATGATACATTCAGTTAACACAGATCTTAAAGGCATGAGTGGAGCCAGAAAACTTATCCGCTTTCCACACATCAACTGAAGCATGTTCAAGCCTCACCAGGTTGACAAATCTTGTTCTAAAAAGTATGGTACTGCCTAACACGTGAGTGCTTAACTTGGATTGTAATTTTAGCAAGGGTTTTACAGGTGGGAGCTGCTGCTTGAGAGTACCTGAAAGCTGACAGCCTCCAGATTCGCAGGGACACGATACAATTTCCTTGTCTCGTTGCGCTTCACTATTATACATTGTCCTCCATTGAATGAGTTGCCAAGAACTTCCCCTCGGCTCTCTCCTGCCAGTATGTGAAATCTAACAAAAAAATTATTTCCAGGGATTAAACAACTCCAGAAAGATATATGGACTTGAAACATGTAATGATATATGGCTGCATTGAGGTATTGTAGATTTGACTGAGAGCATGAGCATCTGGGTGATGTTACTACTTTGAAAGAAATTACTCTACAACAACTCATCCACACTGAATTCACCTGAAAAATGTAGTAGCATCAATCCAGTTTCCTACTTTCCAGCAGTGCCTAATCTTACTGATAACCCCAACGTCAGTGTAAGGCAGTCAGTCTTAAGCAGAGAACCTAAAAAACGTTCTAGGAAAATGAGCTAGTGGTTCTCCATTTCTACCATAAGTGATGTTACTGGACAACAGTGAGATCAGAATTCAATTTAAAAATACAAGCCTGCTTAGGACAGGCATCCTACGTTTAGGCTTTATATTGCTTTAATTAATAGCCTGGAAGTAGTTGGTACCCTGTGAAGTGTCACACAGACAAATGACATCTGTAGAGGAACATCCTCCAAATTTCTGAAACACTTGGCACGATTTACAGGCAAATAATTCCATGAGCTGGAAGTTGCCCGTACCTGATGCTCTGGTTGCTGTGAGACAGGAAAAATCACTCAGGGACAGTGTTCCTTGACACCGCTTCATCTGGTCTACCAGCAGTGCAGAGCAAGACTAGAAGATGCAGTAGGCAAGTCCTAGCCTGATAGGCTTATTGTATTTTTATAATTTCTTGCCAGTTTTAATTTGAGAGATTATATGTTTTAATGAATGCTCTCACATGCTAACTGAGAATTATTTTGTTTATGTAAATTAGTGAGGTAACAACTAAAGCTTAGGAAAGAATTAGCAAAGTTGGCTTACCCACTGCCTATTAATTGCACACCTGGGATGCTCTCATACTTTCGGTTACACACAGTCTTTTTCCTTCCACAGTTTCTTTCATCAGAGTTGTCCCCACAGTCATTTTCTCCATTACATTCCAATGTTTTTGAAATACAGCGACCTGCACCAGAGAAACAGCAGCCGTAAAGGTTCATCATGTCTGAATGCAGAAAAGGGCAGTCTTGTCTTTTTCACTTGCAAAGGTTGCCATAGATGTTGAGGCTGAGTTAGTATAAGACCAGGATTATCCCAATTAAGAAATGACTGTTTCAATTCTGCAAGTTTTGCCTCATTTCAAAGTTGCAAAGGCTTAATTTTAGTTTGGCAAAAGGATATGTGGATAAAATTATGTAGTCTAATCAGGTATATTTAAATTGAAGCAAACAAGAAATAGGCCCAAGCCTAATAAAAACAGTGAGAATTTATGTTCAGACAAGCTGTATGGTTATGTTTGTAAATGAAAAATTTGTGCAAAGAATTGCTATTGGAACAGCGCTACCATCCAGCTATCATTATCATAGTGACATCCCAGGCTAGAGACTGTATTTTAATTACTTATAGAAGAAACTGGAGACATAAGCCGCAAGTAATATACATAAAATCCTCCATAGACTTTTCTCCCTGGTCCCTTTTCCCTGGAATTTATGCATGGAATGTATGGATCTCTTCTGTCTCAGTATCTAATCTTTTAACTAACTGGTAATACTGTTGTAACACAATGAGGATCATCATTACCACTCTCACACCGAAATTTATTCTTGCAGTCAACTTCCACTATGTTGCAGAGCTTAGTTGGGAAACATGGACGGGACTCCACCAGCGGCTCGGTGCAGGCCTGACCCCCAAACTGGGATGGTCGCAGGAGTGTCCGGGTACGGAACTGAAAGGCAGAAGAAATAAACCCTGGGTTGTTTTTGTGAGCTGTGTTTGTAGTTAAGTGCCACCCCAGGCAGAGCCACACACCTCAGTGCTGCTGAACCTCTATTGAAACCAGAGCCCTGAAGGAAATAATCAAGTCATTCTTGTCCTTGCATTCTACCATGCCATCATCCCAGGTGAGGCAGGCAGGGAACTGATATCCAAGAGTTTCATTAGTCCTGATGGAGCATGCATGATTAAACTGAGACAACCTGGTCTTCATCACTGAAGGAATCAGAAATTCAGCCCCTTTATCTCCAGTTTTAATGTACAGTAAGGAAATGGTGTGACAACAGGCTTACAGAGATTTTTCCTGTTCTTTGCCATCTCTATTGAAATAGAAATACCCTGACAGTGACAACCCATCCAGCTTGCCTCCCACATGTGGGACCTCTTGTCTGAGGAGAACTGGATGACTTGAGAGGACAAAAATGCTTTTCCTGAAAATTTCTGGGAGCTCATTGATTTTTTTCTTCCCCAAGACGGTGCCCTCCACACAGAACAGTAAAGTTGAAGGGTTGTAGATAAAGCACTTCAGATATGTTTTCCACTCCACAGGACTTCTGGTGAGACCTGTCCACATGTGACTGAACAGTTTCTCCTCTAAGAATTTTTCCCACTGGAAAAGTATTGTGGCCTGCAGACTTCCCTCCCTGTAGACAGACCCTGGAGACAAATAATGCAGGAAGATTCTAGCAAAAATCAGTAACCAAGTGACTCTGAAGGGAGAGTGCAAAGAGCAACACCAGAAAGTTTTCAAGCTAATGAGAACCATTCCTTACACTCTATTTCAGTTCCTTAACACTCACTGTATTATTTGTGAGAGCTTCCACTTGTTTATCCCTCCCCCTCAGGGAACTTGCTTACACTGATCTTCACTCTTACATTGTGAGTCAGGTCCTCCATTCTGTAGGTTGTTCTTATTTATAAAGGTCACAGGCAATGATCTTTATAGTTTGGAGGGGAAAATGGACCACAGTCCACAAAAGTACCTTTTTGCTTGACGAAGCATATATGTCACATCAATATTTAAAATTAGTAAAAATGAACAATTTTATATATGGATGTAAGGTAAGAAACTCAGACATATAAGAAGGTATTGAAATCAGTCGAGAGGAACACTCCCTTTCAGCTCTTGAAGTTTCTGCCTCCCAGTCTCTCACTGATTCTCCTTGCTCTGCTCTTACACTGTCCATAGTTGCAACCCCACAGCCTGGTTCACTTCCACATCTAGAACAGCTTTTTCATGTCTTTCTCATCCTGTTTGGGCATCAGAAAGTTATATGTAAATGTAAAGCTACACTTATGATGTCTGACAGGTTTTTCAGGATTGCTTTTCAGGCATGAATTTCTGAAGCCAAGGGGTACACACAGAGGGATGTAGGCTGTGTCTGCACAGAACCTCAGAGCTGCTCTCACGGTCAGTGTCAAAGCTCAGACCCACCAGCCATACAACTACCCCAAGCAATCAGCAGTCCACTCCCCTCTATCCTCTACTACCTTATATTTTTCAGGGCTTGGTTTATTTAGGTCAAATTCACTTGAATCTGACTTTTCATTTCTTCCCTCTCTGCTGTCTCACCTCTAAGTCTACCATTGTTAACAAAGAAAAGCCCAAGAGGAAGAAACACCATCCTGGGGTTTTTCCCACAGACAGTAGCACATCTACCTGTCAGGGGTTTTTTGTGCATTCTGTGAAGGTTCAGGGAATGGTGCTCTGTACTTCTTAACAGCAATCTCAAACTGATCCTATCCGTGTGAGACACAGCCTGAGAATTTCTAGCCAGTAGCACTTAGGATTTGTTGACTCTTTTCAAGAGATTATTTGATCCTATTTTTCTTGTCTTTAGAACATACAGAATGCTATGGATAAGCTAAGATTCTGTGACTTTCTCCTGCTTAAGCAGACATGTACATTTTACAGTTTAGTTTATTCTTTATGTGAAAAACTCACCTTTAATTATGGCAGTGGAAACTTTGAAGCAAGTTTATCATAAACATCACAAGCAATGTCATAAATTGATTTACTCTACTAAATCATCCCTTTCTGGTTTGCTTATTTTAACTTGCTCTCTCCAGCTCCTACTGTATAATTCATAACCAATTTCCCTTGTTAACTTAAACTGTCATTTTCCAGATCAATTGCCGTAAAGTTGAAACAAGGAGATCTCTTTAGCATAATTTCTTGCATTTAATCCATATAATACATTTTCTACCTACTTGTTTTTTAACACATGGGTCACATTCTGACCAAGGGCCAAAGTCTCCAAGCTGACAGTTGATAGGACATGTTTGCTGGTTACATGCTCGAGATTCTTGCTTTGTGCACAGCTGATCACAGAAGTTTTGGCTATAATATTCATCCATTCTTATTTGCCTGAAAAAATGTAAAAAATTATGCTAGGAAAGAATAGACAGATTGTAGGTGTTCTCTACCTGTGGGTGAAGCCTGACAAAATGATTTGAACCCAACTAAGAAACCCTGAGAGATAATACAAAATAGCAGAACGCTGATTACAAGAAAAATCCAAATATGCCTTAAGTTTAAAGAGCAATTCTTTTTGATTCATGTCACTTCAGATGTCCCAGAGGATAGTTACAGGCCGAGTCAGGAAGAAAAGAGGGGATTTCTCACAACTTCAGATTATACCACAGAGCTGCATCAAATTTGATGCTGCTGAATCTGAGTTCAACTGCTGACATAAAACTAATGGTGCAGGGAGGAAATTTGGAGCTCCCCCCTCCCACAGCATTGTGCCCAGTGCAGGGCTCCCAGGGTGGGACACTGAACACCAGCTGCGTGTGTCCACAGGGGCTGAATGCTCAGTGCATGCTGCCAGCAAGGACACTGTAGGACCTGGCTGTCCTCCTCTCACTACATCCATCAGCAGATATTAGTTTGTTTGGCGGCACTGGATCATAGGATTAGAATGGTCTGAGTTGGAAGGTATCTTAAAGATCATTTAATTCCAACCCTCCCCTTCCCTCCCTGCCTCACAGAGGGCTATTGTATTGTATATACAATATATATGTTGTATATACAAAATCTTGTAATTTTAAAGTCTTGCAATTAAAAGATGATCTATTTATCTGATAAACACTTGAGCATGATAATTTTTCTCAATATATTACGGAAGGTGGAGCTTTGGACACATGCCCCACTCTCCAGAAGTGTTATTTTCACAGAAAAGAAACACAGAAGTAATGAGATGGCTTGGTCCTACCTGTGCCTGGTCTGTGTGCCGAAATTGCAAGTCTGTGAGCAGGCAGACCACGACCCCCATGGGTAATGCTCACAGTAGCACCCCTGGCTGCTCCCAATCACCAGGCTCAGCAGGACCAGGTGCATTGGTACAGTCACGCCCATGATGAAGGTGTCCATCTACATCACAGAGACAAGGAACAAAAGCTCAAGAAACTACCACTTAGTTATGCCAGAGTTCTTACAGAGATGTCTCTTCTAATATGTAGAGTCTATGAATCTGCTTCAAAATACAAAGGTGCTAAGCAGGGCACCTAGAAAGGGGCAATCATGCATGACAGATACAGCAGTAATTCAGTCAATACTTTAAGGACCAGAAGTCACAATGGGTTTTATGGCCACTTATTTATCAGGAGTACTAACCACAGCTGTGCATTATTTCTGTTTCAGAAGTTGCTTATAAATTATTTTGAATGCAACTAATAAAGATCTGCTACGGTTCTTCATTGCTTAGAAGTATTCTCAAAAGTATTTTCTAGAAATACAATAATGTGAAAGTTCTTCTTATACAGTATGTAGAACAACAAACAAGACCTTAAGACTAAGCAACTCCATCTATTAGCCTGTAACCAATTCATTTTCACATGCCTATAAACCCCCTTTGCATAAGCATTTTACTGCAGCGAATTCTCCCTTGTCGAAGTTTTGATTGGCCTGTTGAAACTGCAAACTATCACTATTCAAAGCTACTCTGAATTTTCCACCAGCAGTAGAAGCAGAACATCTAGCCTATTTCTCACTCCAGTGGTCAATCAAACTTTATTTGCTGAGACAGAAGGTTATAGGCAGTCTTTAGGAAGTAATAATACTTGGCAAACTAAAAAAAAAACCCCAAACATTTTCCAGAAAAATATGTATTAATTGTAAAATGCAAACATCATCATGAGGTTGAATCAACACTAAATTTGACAGGCTGTTACAGTAGAGCATTATAAATTGGGTTTACCTCAAAAAAAAAAAAAAAAAACCCAACCCAAACCCAAATATGAAGTTTAAAACCCAAAGCATTTATTTCAAAACAATACCCTGAAATACTTAATTTCAAAAAGTTTGAAATTAATTGTGCAATTCTTTTCTCATTTAGGTTTTTAGCCACATGTGCTATTTTGATTTGTATACTTTGCTGAAAAAATGGGAATTGCATCAAATCAAAACATTATTTCCTCCCCTAGCAAGGAAAGACAGTAAGTCTTCACACTGCTGTGCAGTGAGAACGTGCAGCACTTTTTACATGGAAAGCCCATCAATGAACAAGTCTTTCAGAGAGATTTAAGTATAATCAAATAAAAAATATGGTAAGACAGAGGAAGTAGCACTCTTGCCAGTGGACCAAGAAGAGAACAGATATTACATCTTTTTCCTTAGCTGAGTTCCTGGCTTCTTGCACCAACAACGTTGGCTAAGAAAAAAGATGAAGTCCTTCAGAACAATTACTTGCTTCATTCCTTCACTGTGCTGCACATACAAAAACACTCTTTATTTTCATCAGTGAGCAAAACATCAACCAAACAGTGCATCAGAAGCCATACAAATATTAGCACATGAGAGAGTAATTCAACATTTTAAAGAAATAGAACAAAACAAACTCCACAGAACACTTCTCCATAGGTCTTGTAACCTGTGTGCATTGAAACCAACCAAAAAAAAGTCTTCCTTTTAACTTACTGTAAAACTGTTACCTGAAAAGTCAGTCTACGTTGCAGACTGGTGCGACCCTGGTGTGGTTTGCTGCAGTCTTTCAAGTGAAAGGCCAGAGGCTTTGTTTGATTTGGTTATCTTTTAATGAAGGCAGATTGATCTGGTGGTAGGAGTGCTCAGAACAAAACGGCCTCTGCACCTGCACCCCCAGGGAGATGTGTTCTACAGAAGTGTGGAGAACCACCTCTTTGTACAAATGCAGCTGCACAGGAGGAGCCAAGAGGAATCAAAGTGTATTTGCATTAGGCCATAGTGGCTCAATGCATTGCAGATCTCTTTGTGCTGCCCAAGAGAGCTGCACAACCTCTGCTCTCAGTCTGACAGCAAGAGTGAGAATTTGGAAGAAGGCTCATGGTTGTCATTCATTACTGCTTTCACAAGGAAACGGGACAGAGTCCAGGCTAAGGCAAAATATCTGTCTGCTGCTGCACCACCTCCACAAAGGGGGGGCTCCCTGAGAAAACAGAAATACAATACATTTGAGGTTATTTACAGCCCTTTGCCTTTTGCCCTCGGTGGCGAGAGCTGTCCACAGACCCTGGGGAAGTGCTGCCAGCAAACAAGGACTGCTGAAAGCCTCTGTCCTGCAGCATGGGCACCACCTCATGACCGATGTGCCAAGGCAGGGATTAAAATAGAAAATGCGAGAATACACTCATACAGAACAGAAACAGCAAAAACACAAAACAAGGAAATAATGTGCCCTAAAAAAATAATCAAAGTATGGAATGGAACCCCTGCCATCCCAAATACCCAGCATGCATTCCATCCAGAGAGCAATGCTGCACTGAATCCCCTTGACTCCATTGGACTGGCAGAAACATGTCAAGGTGTCAGAATCGTCACACCATATTTCCCAATTTTTGGGGATCCAAGGTCATCTATATCCTTGAAAAAAAAAAAACAAACCTCAGAACTTCCTGCATAGCTTCATTTTCCAGTTGTCTTTGCAGATTTTTTAAATTCTGAGTTTGGCCTTGGGCAAGAAGTGTGGTTACACAACTTGAGCACACAATTAGCAAAGTGATGTTCTGCCAGATCCTTATGACACTGTGTAAACTTGTCACAGGAAATCAAAATAGTCATCACTGGCTCTATCATTGCTGCAGGGTGGGATTTTTAAAGTTATGTGAAAAATACTATGTTCTACCCTCCAGAGAGCATCTTCTAAAACCTCAGCACTCACAGCTCACTGAGGGCAGCCCCTCCAGCCCCAATGAGACCCCAAAGAGGAGATGCTGGTTTCTTCCAGCCTTGCAGAAACAAACCACAGCTGTGAGTTGCAAGTCAGTGTTCACATTATGTAATGCAAATGGCTAAAACCTTCTAGCTGAGAAACTAGTTTTTTACTTTTTCTTATCAGAAAACAAGGAGTTACTAAAGAGCTTTTAAATTTTAAAAGGTTACAAAGGAAAGTGCTTCACATTGGTGTAAAAGCAGTCATTAACAAAAGCAGTCTTTTACAAAAGCAGTCTTACAAAAAAGCCACTCATGCTTAGAGAACAAGCTCACAGTGACAGGCACCATACTTAGCATTAGCAGAAATATCAGGTGGAGATGGGCACTAGTAACCTCTCACCAAAGCCAGGGCTTGAGAACAGCAAGACTGCATCTATATTGAATGTTTAGATGAGAGTTCATGTGAACTTAATTCAGTTGCCTGAAACTTATGGGCCACAGCAGCAAAGAGCCTGCTTGGGCTAACTCACTTTCTGACAAAGCTGCATGCAGCTGCTGATGTGCCCCACGAGGCTGTCAGCTCATCTGCAAGCTGGCAAGGTGATCAGATGAATGAAGGGTCTGGACCAGAACAACAAAGTGGGCATCCATGTTGTCACCAAGGTGAATAAAGAAAGGATTTTTTTGCAAGCATGGCAGCTCATTGCCTGCCACTGAAGGACTGCTCGCAATTTTATACCTGTATCTCACAGGTTTTGTCTACAGCATATCCTCAAAGCAGTTTCACTCTCTCTGCCCCGGATGGAGACTTGCACTTGGATATGCATCTTTCCCTTACACCACAGGACATCCAAGGGCATCTTAAACATTGGGCAATACCCTAGTGTTTGTGTTCACCTTCTGTACTGACAATCAGCTGCAGATACAAGCACTTAAAAATTCAGTCAGCAACATGGCAAATGATGGCTTGTGCAAATCAGGTTACCTTCTACAACTGATTTCCACGTGGAAAAGCATCAACATGGAAAGATATTCTCATATAATGCGGTCTCTTACTGAGTCTCCGGTCTCAAGTTTTGGAGCATTATTCCCTGAAGACCAAAGCACTAACACTGGAATGAAATTGGGAACAGCCCAAAGAGGTCAGTGTGTAGATGCCATTTTACTGCCCCCAGGCTTTGGAAATGTCTATGAACATATTCATGGCCTCAGTTTATTTCTGCAAGAAATACTTATCCAGCAAAACAAACACAACATCTCTTCGTCTCTGCTGCAATGTCTGTACAAAAGATCATTTTTCAAAGAATGTGGAAATGCTACCTCAAAGAAACTCAGTGAGTATTCTGTCTGATACTGTAGGATTTCTAGCTGGGTTTCACGAGATCAGGTCTCATCTATTTCAGCCTGTATCTAATTCCTCATACTCAGAAAAAGTACATTATTCTCCCAAGCCAACCTCTAATTCCCCTCTTACAGCAGCCCATGTTCTCTGTGCAAACCTCTGCTCACGGGAGAAAATCTAGAACTGCAAAGGGGAAAGAACAGAAGGAAGGGGGCAAACATCACAACATTTTCTGAGAGGTGAGCAAAACACAAATAAAACAGCTCTTCAACTTAAATGGCATCCCATTGTGTTTTCCATATTCCCTGTGGACAGACATGGGAAAGGCTGTTCATCCCGTTCCATAAAATTTGTACCTGTGCACTGTTACGGATGCCTTTTCTTGGTCTTAAAATCAAGAGTCAAACACAGTTAGAAGGAAAAAAGGGATTTTACCTTGGTATTTATTTTAAGCATCCTTAGGTGCACACGTCCAGGTCGAATGCACTGAAATGCACACCACAATGCCCACCCCTAAAATACCTGGTATAACATTACAGGTCTTACTAATCAGCATATCTATCAAAGATTCCCCAATGAGAGGCTTGAATGAGCCCCCCTCCCCAAGGAACCTTCCCCTGGCTGGTTCTATCTTAGTTTACAGAATGTGTTCTGGAGAGGACCTTGGGGTCTGGGGCACAGTAACCCCTACCTACAAAGCTTCTAAAATGTTTAGTCTCTTAGCTGAACAAACAAGTCCAAGAATGTAAGCAAAAAAAGCACTAAGAGTACAGAAGTTTCAAAAACATATAAAAGGGATAGAAAAGGCAAAAATCATCATGGCATCATTACCACCAACCTTCAGTTCTTCAGATAATGAATAGCAAGAGTTTACTGCACTGCATCCCTCATCTCACATTGATCTTACAGACATAGGTTCAGCTTTCTGTATTCTGATGAAATCTAGAGTTTTAAGAACTTTAAGTGGTACTATTCACTAGACATTTTTTCCCCTCAAAATCTTCCTGAAAACAAAGCACAAGAGAAATCTTTCACCCCTACATGGCAGACGAAAATTTACTATCAGGATGGAGTGGGAGGAAAATACACCTTGAACTTAATTTAATAATTCAGAGAGTTGTTTTTCCTCCCTATAGAGAAGGGATATTGAAGACACCTGTAAGCACAAAAGGCAGCCTGAATGGCTTCAATACTGAGCTGTTCTGACACATCCTGTGGCAGTAAGAAAAGTGAACCATAAAACATCTTATATACTCTGTCCCTCACCGGGCTGTCTGAGGACAGGGGTGGCAATGCCACTGGCATAGCACAGTGGTGGCAGGCAGCCCTACTTACAGCCTGTCGCTCGTACTCTGCTTCACCATGGATCCCAGGCCCCTGCCTCCTCCCAGGCTGCCACTGCAGAGCTGAAAGAGGTGTGGGATTGAATAGCAGAGTCAAGGCTTTGAGAAGAGGCGTTGTATGAGCATGGACGAGTCTGTGAAACAGCAGCACCTGTGGAGAAAAACTATTTATGTTCAAGGATTGGACAAGCAGATTCAGATTTTATGAGGGAGGGTTTGGAATCAGCTTCCCTCTCCAGCTGCTTTTTAGAATGAACAAAGTCAGGCATTATTTCTGTTATGTAGAATTTTCTGTTTCCTTGAGTTTCATTAATAATAGGAAGTATTTGGAGCATCAGTAGTAGGACTAAGGACTTTATCAGGTTGGGGAGTGTGGGGGTGTGTGCAAGTCTGATCAAGGCAATTTCAGGGCAGCAGGAAGCAGAACTAGCCACTGCTTCTGAAAATATGTTCAGGATGTTTTGCCCTGGATTAGGCACAGTTCAGGGTATTCAGCTCTGAAATGCACATCCACTGCTTGCACCACCAAGAAGACTCAGCACAAACCTTTTTTGCTGAGTTTCAGCCCTGTTGCTTGTACTCCATTGTCAGGTTTTTGCGTGCTAGCTCAAGGAGAGCGCGGAGGTCCAGCCGCAGCCGGCTGCACTGCGGCAGGCACAGACACACACAGCAGCGCCGGCAGGCGAGGGTGCGCTCCTCACCCGAGGGGGCTGTCCCTGGACAGGGTGGGAAGGCACGCAGGCAGAGGCAGAGAAGAAAAGAGAGAGGGGACTCTCCGTGTAATTCTGCACAGAAAGTTCATTGACGTAAGACAGTGGGGGCATGAGACGGAGAGCCAAGGATCTGAAAAGGGTCCAGGGATTTTATAGTGGGGAGCAGAAAGGCAGGGATAAGGGATACGGCAAATGGGATAATTGACAGGAGGCAGGGTTATGTGCAAGGGAACCAATGGAAATAACACAAAGGAGGGATTTAGGGAAGGAACCAATGGGGCATCGAGGAACAAAGAACTTTCTAGAACTGATACATATTAAACTTGGGAAATGAATATACACCACCTCATACACAAAGCAAGGAGGAAAAACATTCACCAGTCAGGGGAAAACATGGAAACAGCAGAACAAAGGAATCATGGGTTCTCACCATGACTGCAAAGTTACATGCTAAACTTGGGTTGCTGACTACCACAGCTGGTTGTCTGAGTTCTCTTCAGGAGACAGAGTGGCCGGAGCCACCTGCACCGCCACACTCCATGGTAATGGTTGGGCTGGAGTCAAGGAGGGAAACCGCAGTTCAACACCTTCCTTCGTTTTCAGGGCATGGTCTCATCACTTCTTCAGCCACAGGTTACCTGGAAATTAACTTAAAGCTTTTCACTTTTGAGAAGCCACAATGGATATCCCCACTGAGTACCCAGCAATGGCTCAGACAGACAGAAGTATGACTACAGGCCTGCACCAGCACAATCACAGCATAAACACATTACCCTGAAACAAAAAACACCCATTCGGCCAGGGCCTGGAATGCTCAAAAAGTGTGTTTCATCTATCACACAGTGAAGACCCAAAATTATGAAGAAACAAAGTCCCAGGTTCCATGCTTGAGCAGCACCTTATGAGCAGAAGAGGGGACTGGAACCAACCAGAAACACTGCATGCAGGCATTCTTCACTCAGTGCTCAGCCACCTCACCTCATCATGAAGGGTGGGTGGGAAGGCAGCCACCATTTGCACAGCACCCTGCTTTTCAAATCAGCCTCCAAGGGAGAAGGAAACACCATCTGAATGAAGAGTTTGAGCTTGATCTGTCCCAGAAGAGAACCACTCATCCTCGGTAGTACTGACTGCAGTAGAGAGCACCTCCTGCACCATAGCAAGGAGCCTGCAGCAGCCACCACTGCAAGACCACCGATGGCTGAATGCAGGGGAGGGATGGCAGGGTTTTGGCCACATTCTCTTGTTCTGCTTCATCAACCTGGCCCACGGTTCATGGCTGGACCACGAGCATCACTGCACACGAACTGGCACCACCACTTTATCCTACAGACGGTGTCTGTCACACGGCAGTGTGAGACCACACTCTCCATTTGCAGTTGCCACCTAAATTACTCCCCACCACTGTTCAAGTCATTCAGCAAATTAACTCTCTCTTGGTGCCCATAGGCACTGGAGCACTGGAGTGAGAGATGGATGCTGAGGTCTGAGACTGTGAACAAGAGCAGATTTGGAATCGCTGAAACATCGCCCAGCAAAATGTGCTGGATACTGCATCTGTGCTTAGTTATGTGAGAAATGCTACTTCTGGAGTGCTGTCAAACAGGAGGGACAACAGAGCTGTGAGGCATTTGTACCCCATAGCTGAACAATTATTCTAGATAAAAGACAGGAAAAAATACGTGTCATTTCATACAACCAGCTCTGCTCTGTTCAGATGGTGGTGTACCTGCAAGCATACCTAGAATTCAGGAGGCAGCAGCTTGTGCCACAGCTGACTTCGCCAATATTATCAGCAACATCTGTCTGCAGCAAGGAAGCTGCATATAGGGTGTGTATTGCCTGCCTACAGGCTTTGGATGCTCCCTGGGAACCACCTCCCAGAAGCTGACCCAAGTCATGGAAAGTGCATGGGAGAAAGGCTCTGTTCCAGGCCACTGGAAATACACTTGGCAACTGCAGGAGCCATCTGCTGTGCTGGGCTTTCTTGCCTGGGGAGGGAAGGCCCAGTAATGTGTGTACATAAGGCAACTACGAGAAATTGGAATTTTTCTTTACGGGTTCCACAGACTTATTTCAATTTACTTCCAGACAGTTTGCTGGTAGATCTCAGCTTCCTGAATGAGGTAACATGTTGCTGAAAACACTGAAGATAGGAAGATAAGATCCTGCCTGACAGAAAAAAAAAAAAAAAAGGATAGAAAAAGCTTAAAAAGAAACAGTATGAAGCAATAGGATCCTTGATAAACAATGATAACTACTAACAAACAAGTCTGATAATTATCAATCAAAGTAAGTCATCGTGTTTGATTAAAACAGGACCTGAAAGCCACCTCACTGGGAAGAGGTGAAGGGAACTGGGTGCACCCCCAACATGTGCTCCTTCTCCAGTGTACCCATTCCCAGCTCAACTCACTGCCTCTGTGCAGAAAGTGGTGTTTCTCTGTCTCTGCTGTTTCCTCCAGGGCCTCTCATGGGACAAATTTCCTTTCTCTGCAGAATTTGAACCTGTCAGCCTTGCCCAGGATTAGCAGAAGTTTCCATGGGGCACAGATCTGTGGTTTGTGGCTGTGTACAGCTGTTTTGCAGGCAAGAGTTGAAGTGCACAAGTCCTTTCCACAAGTGCTTTGTCCCCAGCCTGGCACGCTTGTGGAAAGGGAGCCAGGCACACTGCATTGGTGTCTGGCTTTCTGTCAGACACAGAGTGAGAAAAAGAGCAAGAATGGCATATCTCATCTTACTTAGGACAGTTCATGTAGCACATTAACACCAAGGGCAGGCATGAACAAAGCCCAGGAGGGAAAAAGGATTTTCTTTCCTGCAATGTACATTTTTCACATCATAAAGGCCCCGTGCCATATGAATGTTAATCCTGCAAACATGCAATGTGTGAATGACCTTACACCTCCAAAGAGGCTTTTTGGGTGACTTAATTCAATTAAGATGTGGAATTACTCAATAACTAGCGAAATTCCTCCAGCTCCACTGAAGGCAAATTTCACCACTAGGGGGCACCAACAGACAAAGCTTTTCAGAGCTTTTCTGTGTTGAAATCAAACTACAAAACATAAACTACAAAATGCATTTAACAATGATACAATAAATATTTTAAATTGCAATTTTTTATAACTACCCACTGAGAAACTAGATGAATCAGAAGTAATGGGGCAAGAGATTTTAGTTTATTTGATCACTAGGCAAGGCCTGTAAATTGACACCTACCAAGAGCTCTGCTGATTCATCTCTGCAATTCATGGATAATTTTTTTGAAGTTTCTGTATGATTGGTAACTTTATCATCACAAAAACCCCACAAATACTAGGCGATGAAGGAGTCTTTCTGTACCAGAGACGAACTTTCTAAGTCAAATCCAAAATACATTACAGAGCCAAGAGAATAAACAGCTTGTTTCTTTCTGTGGCAAATCAAGATCAGAGGTGCCTGTCAGTGTTTGGCAGTGACTCAGAGGCAGACAAAGAAAATTCAGAGCTGTAGCTCAAACCCCAGTCCACACAGCAGAACTGATTGACCAGAGATGGTTGTTAACAGCTCACCTGTACCCCTTCGGTTCCCCTTCCTCTCGCTAGGACCACAAGTCCTCCTCATACTCTCTTTCTTTCTGAGTTGGACAAAAAACATCAGCATTGCTGTAAATGCCTGTGCAGAGTGGGGTGACATTAAGGATGTGTCAGACTGCTCTGGCTGTTCTGGTTTTATCTGTATGCTCCATCAGACAGGTTGCACCAGGGTGTTCAGGAGCCTCACAATAACAAAATGAAGGCAAAGGCTTAAGTCAGCAGAAATTTGACTAGTAAATGGATTTGTGGATAGAGATCAAAGCATATAATTGATTCTTAAAGTAATATTTCACATCTTCTGTTTCTGACACTGGAAGATGGGATTAGACTTGATGATTCAAGGATTCAGGAACCACTCAAGTTGCAGGTCTTCCTAGTCTTCATTTTCCCCAACAACCAGGATGTGCACCAATTGAAACACAACCCTGGCACACCTCACACCAATTCCCACAAAACAGAGGAGGTTCAAATGGAGGCTGTTCTATAGCCACTGTTCATAGGGGATCTTCTCTGTTTGGAGTCATGGCTGCAAGGACTTTCTCCAAACAAACATGCTTGTGCCATAGCTGTGAAAAGATGCATGATGCAGAGCTCTACAGACCTGATGCAGTGGATGATGGCACAATGAGCACTCTTAGGGAAGCTGCAGTGGTTATTTCACAGAAACTAACCTGCATTCATCAAGGGGCTACCATGATTTGCAGTTGGATTAAGGCTCTCACCTTCATCAGTGGTATGTTATTTCTTACCTTGTCCTTCCTAACAGTCACATCACTGTAGTGAATGTGCTCTAAATATCACTAGAAGGTGTAATTCAACTCAGTAGGAAAGCTTCTGCTCACTTGTACATTGCAGTGACACTTAAGGTGACATTCCTGATCCCATATAGAGGGACAGCTTCAGTGCTGTGGTGCTGCTGGGCTGGCCAGGGGTGTCAATGGCCAGCTGAGGACTCCTTAGTCCACCCGAGCACTGTGGGTTTGAGGGAAATGGGAATGGAAAAAGAAGTGGGGCAGCTGAGGGCAAATTAAACTGAGAACAGTAGGTACACACCTGATTTATGCTTGATACTCTGCAAATCTGGATAGGAAAAATCATACAGAAGGTGAAAGCCTTGAGGGTTTCTGGGCGTTGTATGGACTGTACAAAGCAGAAATGAAACAATGCCATATGTTGCTAGAAGATACTTCCCTTTTAATATTAGAACTACTAAATCCTGATTTCTGACCTCCCTTTATACTCATACCACCCATCTAAATGTCTCCTCTCCACAGTGCTTGTGAGCCACACTCTCAGTGGAACAAAGAGTCAAAGTCTGGTGTCAGGCAGGAATGCATGAAATGAGCCCTGAGCTGTAAGGGGTCCCAAGGTCTCTGTTGCAACTCTGATGTGCTTTGACCAGGGATATTTCTGAGCAGACCTAAAAGTCAAACCATGGCTCTTGTCGGTTGAGATGCAAATGGTTAACATCAGGGCTTATGAACGCTGTTGGTCTGGAAAGATCTTCCTCTGGCTGGTACATTTGTGACCCAGCCTATACATTGCAGGACATTGCTAGCTACTAAAGAGCTGAAGATCAGCCGCAGCTTTGCTCAGAGCCTGTCTGTGTCTGACAGCACTGCCTGCCCTGCAAGGTCCCAGAGCCAGCAAACACAGCTTCAGCCAACAGGGGAGTGAACTGCCAGGTGCACGCACAGGCTGCTGACCTCTGCTCATTTGCACTCATGTCCTGAAGTACCCCTCTATGCATCAAAAACCCTGCTTCCAGTGATTCTGACCATCAGCTACCAGCGTCTGCTCATACTCAGCCTTCTTCAAACAAAGCATTATATGGATCCTACTGCATTTTTCCGAGGACACAGACTTCCCTTTACTGCAATCATCCCCATGGGAAGAACGAAGATGGACTAAGCCCTCTCTGCCATAGCTTTTGGATTTCCTGGACCACGCCATGCCCCTGTCCCAGCCGCAGCAGGAGGATCTGGTCCTGGAGACAGGCTATCTTTGTAGACATCAGCTGCAGCAGGACAGTGCTGTTTGTCCAGGCTCCAGCACTGCTGAACCTGCATTTTGAGAAAGGCCCAGGAGAACAGGAGGCAGCCCTGACCTGGTACTAATGAACTCAGTCACAACTGCATAGCTATAAAGCTGTTTCAACATCATTCAGCTCAGCTGAGATATTTTTGTTTCATGCTGGTGCAAGTGGGAAATGTTAAACTCTAATGTGCTTGCAGTGACTGACAGGCTCACAAGGGGATCCAAAGATATCCCACTATCTATCTGAGACAGCTTTTAAAATCAAGCTTACAGTAGTCAATCCTTCTTTAGAGACTTAATGAGTTTAACAATCATCCCAGTAGACCGACACTCACTTTACAAAAATAAACCCAGAAGGCAGGGAGTGAATTCAGGTAGGTTTCAGCCCCCTAAGCAAGCCCTACCAAAGATGAAAGATGGTTTCTGGTGTACCTGTTCTGCAGATAAACAGGAGACTTGAGGTATTTCTGTAATTACACGTGTGCCCTTCTCTGGAAGCAGTGGCTACTTTCATACCTCAGCACAATAAAGGAAATGTGAGAGGCATCTGTGCTTTGTTTATAGCTCCATTAGCCTTTCTTGAACTGTAAATTACTTGGCAGAGGCTGAGACAAAAAAAAAGGCAGGGCTGGGTTGCAAAGGAAAAGTTTGAAGTTCACAGGTAATTCAAGTCTTTCAGATTTTACTGCCTAAAGTTATAGTTCCTTTGAAAAGTTACTGCATAATTATAAAACTCATTAGAAGAAATCAGCATATTTAGTACATGTTTAATTGTAGAACAGACTACTGTAAAAAATTTTTGCATATATTTTCTTTATAACCTTTCAACTCTGACAATTTTCAGTGGCAATCTTCACTCCTCTCTTTCTTACTCTTCATCAGTCAGTGAATAAACGAACAGGTTTAGGCTCTGCCTAGCACACTTGAAATTTTCAGGGAGAAGGGAGTTGGGAGCAATAAACTGTATTCCCATTTTTAGCCCCCTGATTTAACCACAATGACAACACTAGGAGAACATAAAGGCACAGCCTGTGAGGACCAGCAGCAGGAGGCACAGTGCTATAATGGCATCTGGAACATTATCAGTAGCGCAGTTGTGAGTAATTGCATTAATTGCCTTTAATTACACTCTGTGACCTGAAGCAGGCTGCTTCCAAGAAACATGACACAATACCAATCACGATGGGTTTAGAAAGTAACTTGAACAAGTATGTGGTTAGATCGTTCTAATGAGAACTGCAGCTGGAATGACAGGCGTGTGCATGCTGTATTTGTGTGCCTGTTTTACAGGTCACCCACAACAGAAGTAGAGGTTCCTCTAAGCAGCAGATTTTTCTTCATAGAGTGAACCCTATACAAAGGGCAAATCTGGAAATTATGCTCTGCTTTTCTTTTCCTGGGACTAAATATGACCTCTTTCTTCTGCCATTAGTGTCCCTATCCCTGTAGAAAAGCTTTAGAGATGGCAGGTTTCACCACAGCTCCTCCTGGATAGTAACATCTTTGCCTTGGGCACAATGCAAGTGGTCAATGACCACAGCTTTCCACAAATCCTGAAAGGATTCTTTTTCTCAAAGTCAGCTTTGCCCTCTTTTAAGTTGCAGTTCTGCAAACATGAATAAATGTTTACATGTATGAATTTTTGTGTTGATGCACATCTGTTCAGTGCTGGACAGAACTTTCCAATGAAAGCCAAATGTCATTGCATTAGAAAGGCATTTTCTAGGCTCTCCACACAAGTCTTGGGATGGACCTAAACTCCCAGTCCAACACCCCAGCAGAGCTGGGATGGTTGCAGGTTCATGTGCAGGCAGACAGGCTCTCAGGGCAGGTCTGCTTGTGGAGCCACCATTACTGTTTCTCTGTCACTCTCATGTCCTACAGTGGGATGGAGCTGCTGGTGTTGCCATGCCACCTTTATATCAGCCACCTGCAATTATGGGAGCTGCACTCTTCTCCATGACTCAGAATGTTTTATTCATGATCTGTTTATGGTAAGACAAAGCAGACAGAACTCTGATGATACTGGAACTCATTTGCATGCTAATGGCAAGGGTTTCAGCTGTGAGTCCCTAACTCTCATGCTTTACACTGACATTGCATGCTTGAAGGAGAGTTGCATTCTGAACCTGCTGCATGTGCATTTATCTGCATGTGACCTGCATGCAGAGTGGAGCTGGCAGTGTAAATTTGGTGTGCATGCCTCTATGCAAGGATAACAGCATGCATGACTCCTTGAACACCTGGATGAAGACGGGGAGAAAATTACACGCTATTATACGTCTTACGGTTCAGGCAGACCCTCAGGCTGACCCAACTCCCAGCTTGGCTACATCTGAGCTGTGCTGTAAAGCCTTCCATACCCAGGAAAATAAAGGGGAATCTATAGTATGCCTGCATGATCTACTCATGCAGCTATTTCCTCTGCAGCAGACATGGGTGGAAACCCATACAGTTAGACTGATGAAGAGGGAAAACCAACTTCTGCCTCGCCCCTCACTGTGAATATTCATGTAGTCACAGGCTGTCCCTTCCCCTGCCCAAGGTGTCAGTAGATCCTCGTGAGTCATTTTTGAGTGTCTGATCTTCAGCCTTACCTGTATTGACACATTTTGAGGTGTTCAAGGCATGGATCCAGGAGGTCATACTGTGATTTTGTTGCAAGTCTTCCCACCACACAATTCTTGGTTTTACATTTATTCTTAGTTGTCTTAAAAATGTATTGCAGGAGGTATATGTACATATTTATGAAGGAACTCAGTGGTTATATGCAAGTGCCAACAAATACAGCAATCAACTGACAGCTTGACCAGGGTCCACATAATTCTTCTGACCTCCTGCTTAGGAAGTAGGAGGCAAATAAAGGAACTTCAAATTCCCTAAGCCACCATTTACAAGTAACTGAACTCTTGACCTTTCTAATTGGTTTCAAAAGCAATAAAATCGCTCCGGAAACCAGCAGGGAGTTTCTGACTCCCCGAACTGTCCCTGAAAATCCTAGTCTAAGGTCTTGCTCCTACTGTCATTGAAGTAATTAAATTAATGAAATTCAAGATAGGGCAGCACAGGGAAGCGTAGTCAGACAACCAAACAGCAGTTTATGAACTAGAAATTACAACACCTGGTCCCACATCTCCTTTTCTATGGATTATGCCAAGTCACTCACTTTTCTTGCCCTTCATCTATTTTTAGACTCAGGGGTTTATTCACCTACTTAAAAAAAGGATTTGTTCATCTCTATATCCCCTACATGATCTTCAAGTTACTAATTGTCTTGGATAAAGACATCACTGACAGCCAGGTCTGCTTCTCATGACATGTTTTGGAACAGCCTGGACTTCCATTTTCACTCCCTTCAGCTGTATGAACTCACACAGGAGACTGAGAAGACAGTGTTGTGCAGGACAGGGGAATATACCAGAAGGACTTTTGTTCTCTGCTCGTGAACCACAGGGATGCAGGATGCAAGAAGTCTGCTGAGGGAAGAAGCTGGTGAAGATTCAAGCCTACAGTGCCCTCCGGGATTTAACCCCACGGGAAAGAGGTCTCATGACTAATACTGCACACTTGGCCCCCTGATGCATCAACATTGCTAACTGCAGGCATTTCGAGCCTTGCTTTCCCACCCACACCTCCTCCACTAAATCCACCTATTCCCAGTGTATGGGCATGGACAACCCTGCTCCCAGATTCTTTATACATTCACAGTACATAACCACCACAGCCATAACACTCATCTTTCCTTGTCCAGATGATAACGCAGCAATGGCCTGCTGCCACTGTCCTCCATGAGTCCCGTTCTCTCCAGCCAGCCAGCCAGCACTATATGCACTCACTCAATCCTATTTGCACAGAGGCTTGGCAGCACTCTAGGCTGCCCTGGCTATGGTTTCTCCTTCACAGGCTGCTCCACACTGCCGTCACAGCACCACAAACTTGGCACCACAAACTGCATGTTGGCCTCATGGTGACTTATGAAAGGATGTTCCAAGATGGTGGTTTTGGCTGTACAAGTTCCCATTTCAACATCTGAAGTCAGTCTTGGTGAAAGAACCTGGAACAAGCTGAACACTTACTGCAGCATCAGCATATTGCAATTGCCAGGCACACAGAACATTACGTGAACACTTGCTCAACACCACCTTTGCAGTGTAAAGACAGGCATAATGAGAGAGTTTTCAGCACTGTTAATGATGGTGAAGAAAGCTGACTGCATCACTGCAGTAATTTAGCCTAAGGGAACCTGTAGAAACAAATGAGGCAACATATATGACAGATTTGCCTTCTTTTCTCTGCTATTCACTCTGGCCAACAAGGCCATGCAAAATATCTTTCATTTCATTAAAGGCAATTTGAGTCATTAATGTCAAGCTGACATTGTAGTGTTAATCCTGCTCTGCAGAGGTAGGAAAATGGCCAGTGACCTGAATTTTGCATAGACACAGTGTAACTGCAATGCTGCGACCACGGTCAGTTCCATCTCTGGGTATAAACAGGCTGTTCCTTCTGACAAGGATTAGAAAGGTCATGCTTACAAGAAAGGTCATAAACAGACATTGGGAAGAACAGTAAAAGACTCTTCATTTTAAAATGGTTTTGGTATTTTGTGATCATACTGGCTGGATTTTATTATTAAAAATATAAGAGAAAATCAAATGAGAAGCTTCTCTGTGTCTCCCAGACAGATTCAATGAGTGTAACACAACTATGAAGAGGGAATTAGTAAAGCAAGTAGGAGCAGGAAGTTTGGAGAAGTATATGATAGCAAAGAGGACCACATTCTGTATGACCAAGCTCATAGAGGAATTTTATTTATTTTTGAACAAGATATGTAAATAAAGGGGTTTTGTATCACCACATTAACTCAGCTTCATTTTTCCTTATGAATGAACCAGCTGAGATTCAGCTTTACTGACAGAAATTTGGTTTTACTGCTCTGATGACCATAAAATCCTGGTGGAAGAATTAGAACAGTTGAGGAAAACAGCTGAGATGATCCATGGCCTATAAAAAAAAAAAAAAGAATATGAGCTATCTAATTAAACATGAACCAGTTGATGCCTCATAGCAGCTGTGCATATAGACAGTCCCTTCTAGAATCCTCACAATCTGACTAAAATGAAAGATGATGTGATCCAGAAGGAGTTTCAGGACTACCAGATTTAAATAAAGATAGCACCAAGTATACATGGTGAATATGTTAAGATGCAGTCGGCACAGTGCTGTACAAGAGGGAGCTTGTGCTGAGTATTCTCCCAAGAGGAATCACAACTTACTTGATACAAATATAGCCTTGAGAATGCATGCATGTTTATTATAACCAGGCTTACTCTTTTCTGCCTAACACAAGACAAGAATGCTGAAGAGGTGCTACTATAATATTGATTTAGTTTCTTAAATGTCACTTGAAGTCTCACTGCACTATTCACTTAAGTATTTATAAATATGAACAACAACAACAAATCTTTTTCAAGTCGTCAGGGATAACCATGAAAGACAGATATGTAAGAAGTCACAGCAGAACCTTGTTATCAGCACTCAGGAGTGTGATTTGCAGACCCACCATTGCTCCCTGTAAAGGAAAGCAAACACAGTGCTAAGTCCAGGGCTAACACACGGCCAGACTTCATGGATGAGCGTAAGAGTTACCTGTAGGTCATGGCAATATCACTTTTAGGTCACAACACCGCTGAATCAAGCACCAGAAACTTACAGAACAAGTCATGCAACCCTGAACAGTGGCTGGCACTGGAAATAATGCAGTGAGCACTTGCAGAGCAACACTGGACTTCAGGACAAGACAAGCAAGTCTTAATGTAGGATTTTGTGGGCTGCTGACTGCTGTAAAGCACCAACTCATCTTGATTCAAGTCTTGATTTGTTCAAAGTACCACACAAACACGTTTCAATGTCTGGCTGGTGGCACTAAGGTAAATTGTTCCTGCAGCCTCATGGCTGCCCACATTACACATTCTTTGTTTGTCAAAAACCCTTTTTCACCCGATTTGATCCTTGAGCAACACTGGGAAAGGAATTATCACAGACTGATGCAACCCAGATCCTCTAAATGTTATCAGAAGTCAGTGCATTTAGGTTTCACGAGCACAGTTTTGGGTCGGGAGAGGACGGGGAAGGAGGGGACACTGTCCTGAAAGTAGATGTTTTCTTGTCCCTTCGCCCACTAAGAAAAAGTCCATGCTAGACTTGGGATTTGAAAACAGAAGAACCAGTAGATGTGCCTGAGGGACAGCTCAGTTGACAACGAGCCACTGCAAAATACCTGTAAAACTATCAATACTGGTGAAACAATCTTTCCATGGGAAATGCAGGTCAGTCTGACCAGGAGTATTTTGAACCACTGATGATTCCCAGGGTAATGGATTCAGTTTGATTAAACATAAGTGAGACAAAACCACAGATGAGACCCAGACAATAAGCTAGTAAATATGCTGCTTCAGTAACTGCAACATGGATTTTTTAATAACCAAGAAGTGGGTCCTTAAAGGCTGAGATTTGCACAAGCCCCAGTTTAGCCTGAAGAATGAGTTTATTACAGAGTCAGATGTCTCTCCTGAATTTCCTGAAAATTCTTTCAGTGGCACACAAATATGGTCAGAATGGCACAGTGTTGCAGAATGATTAGAGGATCAGGGACATGGATTATTGATAAAGGGAACAAATCAATAACTGTACAAGCAAAAGGCCTGCAAGCAAACGTTTGTGTGAGAAATTGCCTGCATGGGAAAGCACCTGTGTGAGAAACAGGCCTGAGAACAAAAAGGGAGTTTTGAGGATGTGCAGCTGTGCAGATAAGATTTACTGACCATGAGAAGGGAGGGTGAACTCTGAATTCTTTAATCATAACATAACTAGTAGAAGCTTGCCAATGTAGTCTAATTATGTAGAAGCAGAAATACGCTTTGATAGGTTTAAGCCAATTAAGAGTTAACAAGCTGGTATACTATATAAGTGCCTCTGGATTGTTAATAAAGGGAGCTTGCTTTTATCAGTCATATTGGTTGTTCTGCAATGTTTTCCCCTGCTGAAGTCGTCGAACTTTTTCAACAGCACAGTTCATCACCTTCAAAGCAACAGGATCAGTGTAGCATGGAGAAAGTGTTTCAAAGGAAGTATTCTATCTGCCATCTGAACACATAGTGGCGACACAGGGGCACCTAGGCTTGCTATGGAGCCATGCTTATATCCTGACATGACTAGGAGCTATCAGGCAGTTGTTACCCAGACAGGAGAGCCAGGTGCACCTGGGAAGACGAACTTTGAGACACCGTGAAGAAATGGAAGAGTCATCTCCATCAAGCATAAAAAAGCAATTAACAGGATCTCAAATGACACAGCTTAGATACAACAGTCAAAAATGCTGTTTTTGAAAACAGCTTGAAGGCTTAGAAACTGGCAGTCGTATTGTACTTTAAAATGGAATATCCTTTGCAAATGATGCAAAGCCTCTGCTGGCAGATGGGAAGGCTGTTTCTTCTCACCCTTGGGCAGCTGGCCATGTGCTGGACCCCGAGCCTCCACCACTCCTGTCCCAGCTACTTCATCCACAGAGAAACTCCCATCCCCAAGGCTTTATGCTTTTTCCAAATGAATACAAAGTGTTTGCAAATTCAAGCACCCGTATTACCTATGCACTTTGCAGAGGTATAAATGCCTGTGAGGCAAGCTCCAGGGCAGAGGAGAAAAAAACCCAAGAACAGGCAAAAGAGCATAACCAGGGCACAACCCTACACCAGAAATGCTGTAAGAGGCAAGCACAAGACAAATACCTGTTAAAAGATGCCACATGACCCCCAAACACCTGCATATATGCAAATACATATCAGAATCAACATCTGCTTGCAGAGGGTTTTCTGTTTGGAAGGTGCTCTGAACCATCTGCCCCAGAGGTTTTGTATAGTAATTCAAGGAAAGATGTACGAGAAAAAAACAGTAGACCAACATGTTTTGTCCTCTCTTCTCCTTTACTCATCTGAAGCTACCCATCCCCTTCATAATCACAAAAATAGCAACAGGAAGGTCCCCAAACAATTTTGTTCCCTTCCAACTTGCTCAATTTTTAGGAGAGTATGGACTAAAATCAAGATATTCTATTTCCCATATCAGTATTTCAGTGTTCTATGCAACACAAGAGCCCCAGGAGGAGAGAATGGAAGAGCTTCAGACCAGCTGGCACATAGACCTGTTCCTGGGGAGTTGCCTGGGGCTGAAGCCCAGTAATCTTGCACCACAAAGATATTTGTCTAACATGAGAGAGATTAGCAACTTTGTGTTGAAAAAACATGTTTCTGGAAACAAGCTTCAAAACAGAAAAAACCCAATTAATTAATACATAATCTTGTAAATTATAAAAACACAGGACAATTCCTCCTTGAAGGAGGTCCTCTCTCTCCTTTAAGTGCATACTCACATGAAAGTGCTCACACTTATGCCTGCATGATGCTTACAGGGCAGAATCACTGCTTCTTTTTTCAGAGACAGTAAAAATATATAAAAAATAAAAAAATATTTACTGACAAATATTTTTAAATACAGTTTAGTTCAGCTTCTTTACATGGATTTTCAAAAAAAATTGACAAAGTTCCTAAAACTCAGTAGGATAAATTCCAAATGCATCAAAACGGCACTCATATCATTAATGTTACGTTATTTACCACTTGCATTTAAGTAGGAGAGAACTTCTAAAACCTGTAAATAATTCCCATTTATATTCATTAATAAACTATTTCTGAGCATGCACTGGGTCCCACAAGATAAAACAGACCAAAAGTTAATACTGATATTTTGCCCCCACAGAATTCCACTAGAACACTGTTTTGCTCACTGACCTGACCTAGGCAATGTTAAAAGGCTGTAATAGGAGCTGCCAAACATTGCCATGACACACCACTGGTTAACAGCATAAGGTTTTTGTCCTGGTTTTGTCCATCATACCCAAGGAAGAGAAGAAAAGAGTGACTAACAGCAGTAGCAGGTCCAAGCATTTTGTTTGATATAGAAAGGGAGATATTCCAATCCAATTGTCTATTATTCTACTCAATTCTATGGAAGTAGAAGTTGTTACAAAAATTGTCAGCATAATTCTCCAAGCTATTTATTTAATTTTTCTTGAAGGTCAAGAGATTTCTTCTGAATGTCTGGGAAAAGGACCAATTAAAAAAAAGTAGCAGGAGGTTCACTGAATAATTCAGTAAAGTATATGTAAGTTCTCAGTATCAATAACTTGGTCTTTCAAACTAAGCTGCTTTTTTTCTCTAAGAGCTGTATTTATTTAATCCAAAAGCAGATCTTTATTGCACAAAGAGAACATTAGAGAAAAATCTCCTCAGAGCTCTCCTTTGATAAACATTATGATTACAGGCAAATTAAAGCACTTTTACACATACATATTTGTTAACTGCAGCCTTTGCACAACTGATGTTTGAAACATACAGAAAGAACAGCCCTGAAAGCTGAAAAGCAGCTTCATCATAAATTGTTGATTTACATTTATCTTTGTCAAGTCCTTTTAGCCCTAATTGAGGACTCAAGTTTAATTAAAAATAAAGCAGAGGAAAAATGACAGACATTTGAGAGCAGCAGCAGCAGCAGCAGCAGCAATGTTTATCCCCTTCATCAGCAAACAGCCCAAGAAGGATGGATTTGCATTTGCTTTCATCTGCTCATTTTTCTGATTTTAAGTCACCAATTCATCCTAATCAGGCTAAACTACAGCCAAATATTATAAAGCCAGAACCATTTACCTGAACCCTTAGAAACCTGAGATCCTACCCAATCTTCTTGTCTCCGGACAGAGTGGATGGGTAGCCCAGGGCACCAGCTCTTAATAAATTATTGCCAATAAAAGCCAAAAGCCTAAATTTCTTGTTTCTTAAGTACTCTGTAATGGCTGGCTGGGTTTTTCATGCTCCTCTTCTGTAGTAAATGTAATGAGCCTTAGTCTTTGCTGAAACATCCAGTGTACTTCAGCACTTGCTAGCAACATGTGGTGTAAGCCCCCATTAGCTTCCAGTAGCCATGACATACACAAGCTTGGCCTTGCTGCTTTTCAGCGAGGGGGCAGCTAATGGCCCTAGCCTGTACCTCTCTCTCAGCTGTGAGCTTGCAAGCTAAAATCACAATGTTCAGACTACGTGGTCAGTTCTTACAGTGGTAATGTCGGATTTTGCAAGAAGCTTTTTGAAAAAGCTTCCTCCTCCTTTCCCCACTACACACAGACCAATTATGCAGATGTAAAAAAAGGTTCAGCCAAGTTTAGCTTGCACATTTAACTGTGTAAGTAAGGAGAATATAGATTACCTGATTTTCTCGCAGACTGCGTTGTCTGCACAAACAGATGTACAGAGTAATAATACTCATATAACAAAAAAGCACCTAATCCGACCATATTAGAGCTTTAGTGATGCAATAATTCAAGTAGGCAACAAACTCATCTCTAAAATGTTTGATTAATTGCAGCGCTGCTATTTTGCCCAAGTCCCTGAATCATGGATATGATTACCTGTTTGTACAACTACGTAGTTAATCACCCCAAAGTACTCAAGGTGGAAGCTTGCTTTTCATCTGGAAAAGGCTATTGTAGCCCTTGTTTCCTTGAAGAGGGGCAGAAAGACACAGTATCTTGTTAGATTGGAGCCCAGGCATGAGAGTTGGTTTGATACCAGGCCTTGTGCAAGCTGTGACTACAACTAATACAGCACTCCTGGCTCTCCACTCTGCTCTAAACTACATGCACAAATATTTAGCCTACAAAAATACTGTTACAGAAATGTGGACCACGTGAATATCCAGGCAGTCTTATGAAAATCAGTGTATCAAATAGATGAATGAAGACACAACAAGATCTCTTCTTCCCAGAAAATGTTTTCAGCACCTGATAATCCTGTCTAGTCAAGGGTATTATGAAGGATTAAACATGGAAATAAATGAAACTGAAGTATCTGTGACCCTATGACAACAAATCAGCAGGGTGCTCAAGGGGGAGCTATCCAAGCAGAGCTTACCTTCACATGCATATAACATGAACTAACTTTTTCTATTCATCACTAGACAAGTCAATCAGATTTTGATTTTTGTGAAAAATTACTCTTTATTTACTATCAAAAGTAATATTTTTTCTCACTGTTAGGAAACAACTGCTCCTAAGCACTCCCCCACACCAAACTGTTCACAGCATAGGAATTCCCTGAGATGAATCCACTGTCTCTGTATTAGCAAACTTCAATAAATTTATTTTTTGTGAACCTGCCTAATGTTCCTTTGGGCTGATGAAAACATTTCACACCCATCCCAGCATCCCAAGAAGTGTTGTGGTATAACTACCCAGCAGGTGCAATCCTCTCTTTATGTTCGCTCTGAACA
The DNA here is from genome assembly GCF_041296385.1 of Aphelocoma coerulescens. Classification (NCBI taxonomy): domain Eukaryota; kingdom Metazoa; phylum Chordata; class Aves; order Passeriformes; family Corvidae; genus Aphelocoma; species Aphelocoma coerulescens. Next base: position 14,348,403 of record NW_027184085.1, read on the forward strand.
TGCCTCTGGAAAGATTCAGGTGATTCTCATCCCACTGCTTGTGGGCCACCACTGGCAGCCATGCCACTCATGGTTTTATAGCCAGCTATGACACCTCCTCCTACAGTGTCATCTCCAGTCCAAGGAGTCCTGACTTCATCTTTCCTGAGCTGGAAGTTTGTTGTAACTTTGCTTATCCTTGTTGCCCTCACTGACTCTTTTTAGGCCTGCCACATGCTCCTTAATGCTGGCTAACAAAACTGCACTCAGTATTGATGATGCCTGGATGATGTGCTTTACTTTGTTCCTATTTTTTTTCCCCATGATTCCTACTGGGATTTGCTTTTTTGACTGCCAAACCAGATGAATTTTATTTCTCCATTATTTAAAATTTGTTTCAGTGCTGATGGTAACAGTCAATAGAGGATTGAAAGGTAGACAGATGACAAATGCACATTTCTCAATAACCTGGAAAGTAGACTGCAGACATTCTCTGTTTGTAGTCACTGTTAATTGCATATTTCATTTCAATTAAAACATAAAAACAGACACTTTTTCTTGAAGCAATCCCAATGGGATTATTAAAATGTATTGGCCACTTTGGGAGCATGCAGTGACTCTGTATGAGCAACAAGGTCTAAAGAAGGTAAAAGTATACCCCGAATGTTGTATTTCCAACAGCTTTCACACTTTCTGTTTTTCAATGCTGTTATTGTGCTGCCGGCATGGTGAGGTGGTCAAGTGCTGCAGCCTTCCAAAAGCGTACCCAACAGGAGGGAGCCGCTTCGGCGCCGGGGCCAAATGAAGGCACAGACACACGCCTGAGATAGTGCAGCCACTCACACATCCACAATGAGGCGATCAGTGGAAAAGAGGTGAGAAGGGGCTCCTGTGTGGGGTTCCAGCAACAAGAATCGATTCCACACGTGGAGAGTCCAGGGACAAAAGACAAAATGGAGGACAAGGGTACAACTTTTTTATGGGGCTGGAAGGGGCGGGAAGAAACCAGAGCCAATGGACTGAGGGCCAGGAGGCAGGGTAAGGGCAGGACAAAGGTACAACAACCAACGGGGAAGAGGGAGGGGTGGGCAGGAGAGCAGAGACCAATGGGAGAGCCAGGAGAGGGAAACTTTCTAGATAGGGACCACATAAGGTATAAAGGGGCAGAGGCCAATGGGCCAATCCAAAACACTGGAACAGCATATATTAATATATTAAGATGTGGGAAGGCTCCTTGTGCAAAGGGGATGGTCCCAGCAGGAGACCTGTTTTGTCCCTGGGCCAGCTGGTCCACTGGTCTTGACCAGTGCAGTCTCACACACTGCAACATAATTGGAGGAAAAGCAGAGATGTATTTTATGGGGTTGCAGATACATGACACAATGGAAAAGGAGTTTGTTCAGATTTTGGGTCAAGTGTTTAATGAACATGGGCAAACCTTCCCATTACTGCAGGAAAATAATGTGGTGATTTTTTATCAAGAAACCAACCCTCTAAAACCTTTGCAAGATCTCTGATGACTTGTTTCTGTGACTGCCAGGTTTATGAGTACAGCACTAGAGAAAGGTGAAAGTGCCAAACCCTGGCTGTTGTCAGGGTTCTTGGCCACAGCAAGTCAGATCTGCACTGAGGCAGGCAGGGCTTGGAAACTTGGGAATAAGGAATTCATTCAGGTATCACCCAGTAACACAACACCTTGAATGCAAACTGGGAGATGGGGTCCATGTTTCAGAGTTTCTAGAAATGCAAAGCCAGAGGACTTAGACCGCAGTCTAATAAGGATAGGCTTTTGTACTCCTAGGTAGGATCTATCCTGGCTGTTTCACCAGTGTGGTACCTGACATATCCAAAACACACCCCAGCTCATGCCCTCAAATTCTTCCTTGAAAACTTTACAAGCTTCAACAGTGTGATGGCTACTCAGGGAATGGAAGTGGTTTGTTCAGACAATAGTTTTGCTTATGAGGGTGGTGCTTGCAGCCCTGGAAACTATACAGGAACAAGGAAACAGAATGTATCTGCATAGATGGCATGACATTAATGGGAAAGGAGCATGTGCATCCTGTAAATCAAGCAGGAGTTTTTAAAAACTCTCTTCCTTTTAATCAGAAAGCTGTGATGGAGCAATGGCTAGCAAGAAGCACTGCAAACTCCTACCTGCCTTCAGTTTATTGTTCAGTCTTTAAGTTTTTCTATTTCCATGGCTTCATCTGGCTCAAATATTCTTGTTTGAAGGTGAAAGTGCTCAGGTATGTCTTTCAGGCCATACTTTCAGGTTGGGCTGAATCTGTGTGATTGTGATAGAGACACAAGAGGGTTGGGTCTTCAAGTGCATCCTCCCCTTCCCCAGCATAGCCCCTCTCCCTTTCCAAGGTCTCTGATGTTCAGTGTAGTTTGTCTAAGATAGGAACACCAAGTGGGTGTTGCAGGAGGAATTGTCTGTGTGACTGCACAAGCAATATATTCCAGAGATGGGGGAGCTGAGATGTTTGCATTGACTTTGGTGCATATTGGCCTGCTAAAGGGTATGAAATGCTGCTGGACATTGGAGCAGCTGGGTCTTCCAAGATTTCAGGCAGCTTCTGTGGGCATATTCCTGTGCCAACCCCACCCCCACACCCCCCTTCCCCTTCCCAGCAGGGATGCCTGTAGAGTACATCCAGCCTCAACACTTGCTATTGGATGTGGGACTAAAAGCACTAAGAGCCATCATGCTAAACTCAACCCCTGTGTTTGATGCCCCTTCCAGCTGACCAGCTCCTACTGCAACTTGTGCCTCTAGTCCAGCAGCACTAGACTGCCAAGACCTACAGATTTTTACTCCTTCGTGTGCAGGTTGGCTAGCTTTTAATAACCATATGAAAATTTGGTATTACTTCCAACATTTTAAAGAAGAGATAAAAACTTTGTTGATTGATACTGATCCAAACTAAAGTCTACATTTACGGTTTAGTAACCACTTCAGCAATGGTAGGAAATTTATTCTGTATACTGAGAAATTAACATGTTCCTGTTGGTAAGACAGTACCTGTGGGGTAGGAAGAAGTGGGGAGACATTTTAAGCAGCAGGCAAATTTAATTCATGGGTTTCTGCAGGGACTCACTGAGAGACTTGGTCATCTTTCATGACCTCTTCTCCTGCAACCCTGGCAGCCTGCACCTGGCTCCTTGACTTCACCTGGCCAAGTGAGAGGTCACAAAGAGTAGAAGGGCACTTGGGCTCGGTTTGCCTGGGATGCAGTAGGAGAGATGAGCAAAAGAAGTCTGTCCTGGAAAACATAATTTCTGGCCTTGCTAGGAAGAGAAAATAATCCAAACATGAAACTTAAAGCCTCTGCCATGCAGAAAGGCTTTAAGGTTTTAACACACCACACCACGCTTTTGCGGGACTCTGCATTGCTGGCCGTGCTCCTGTGTACAAAGTGCTCGTGCTGGGAAGTTGCCTGTGTCCCCTTCCAAGGGGGGTCCCCACACCCCGTAGGAGACAGCAGGGAGAAGATGGAGGGACTCATCTCCTCACTGGCACATCCTGGAACCAGACTTGGGGCAGCAGCCAGCCTGCTCCACTGCACCTGCAGGCAAGCAGAGTTTGGTTTGCCTTGATGGTGAGCAGTGCTCACTGTGGGCAGCAATGCTGGGAGGGCTCAGGGGACAACAAGACATTTTGGAAGTGCAGTCCCTGGGTTCCAGATACAACCAGTAGCACGAGCCAGCAGGCTACACAGCTTGGTCTTGTGCTTTGGTGCTTGAGGCAAACTGGGGCTGGAGAGCCCCACTGGGGAAAAGAGGTGGCTGAGAGTCTGCTGTGTCCCTGGCAGCATGAACATACTACAGCATCCTGTGGTACTGAAGGGTCCCTGTAACAACCAAGGAAAAAGGACACTCGCACAGCAATGCCCTCACAGGGCAGTCTCTGTATGTTAGGAACTAACATGGAAAAGGAGTTTGTTCAGATTTTGGGTCAAGTGTTTAATGAACACAGGCAAACCTTCCCATTACTGCAGGAAAATAATGTGGTGATTTTTTATCAAGAAACCAACCTTCTAAAACCTTTGCAAGATCCTAACCCCTAACATAACAGGACAGCCTGTGTCTAATATATGGCTCCACCCCAAAACCCCAAACTGTGCTTAAAAGCCTCCTACATGAAAAGTCTTAAATGAAGCAATGAAGCCATAAACCAAGAATACAGGTACCAGAGCTTTATTAGATGTTTCACTGGATACAAAGAAACTAGATTTCATATTACTTTTTTTTTTTACTCTAAATACACACTCTTGTCATAAAAATTCACATTTGCTATACAGAACTGTAGGCATTTTTAACACAACATTTATTAAAGTACCATTAAACAGATCCTAAAACGAGAAGGTGCAGCTCTGTGAACCTTTGTGGGCACAACACACAGGGAGCTCCATATTCTCAGTGTTACACAATCATCCTTTCCACCAAAATGGAGACAAGTCATTCAAATGCATTAATGCTCACTGGGAATAGTAAGGCTTCTGTACAGAGACCCTGAACAGTGTCAGGAGGCAGTGTGGCAATAACTAATGCTAATAATCATCACCTAGATGATACTAAACTACTGATGACTGAGGCAGTCAAAAACTTAACCATCCTGGCAAGCCCACATAATTTTTATTTTTCTTTTTAAATTGTGTTGTTAACCACATATTTTTATTTTCAGTAATGGTAATTACATATAATTCCAGGATTCTGCTTTAAGGATCCCTGCTTCACAGCAAAACTAGTTGCAGCTACTTGAGGAATCTCTTCCAATCAAACTGACCTTTGTAGGACCTAAAGCTAAAGGAAGAGATTAGTACATGCCATTTTACTGCAGAAAAAAAACCCCTAAGTGCACCTCCCTCTAAGGAGATACTCATTGGCCGAGGTGATGCCTGTTTAAGAGGATATGTGTGCCTAACTTGGAGTGTGAGAGAAACCATCCCGGGACACCAGACAACGTTCACTGCCATCTTTTAGCCCCACACACTTAATATCTTATACGACCCTATGGACTGCTATGGTGTACTGAGGCTGAAAAATATCTAATATTCACAGCTGGCAGGTAAAGGGATGTGCATGCAGAAGTCCAGATAAGCAGCACCAAGCAGAAGCAAAGGAGAGAAGTGGGAAGATGCTGCATTTTGACTGGACAGCGGAAGAGGGTCTGAAATCAGACTTGTCCCTTGCCTCAGTCACTGTTCAAGTGGATCTGACTGAAGCTGACCTCACACCAACGTGCTGCTGGAGGGCAGGCACCCTACTCCAATCAGCCAGGCACAAGGTAGATACTCTCTGTGTTTACTTAGTACCTCTCTCCTAATTACCCTTGGCATCATGCATCAGGCATCTTAAACATAAGCCATGAAGGGAGAGCTAGACCTGGCTGTGGGAATAGTACAGGAGTCATACCAGTAGGCAATGTAGAGATTCTTAAGTAGGTCCTGCAGGGACAGGGAAATTATCATAGCTTTTTTTATTTAAAGCTGACACTGTTTCTAAAAGCAGAATACCATACCTGGGCAGGCCAGGCCATGCTGACATGCTGATCAGCCTGTGACATTCATAATTTTTACTTAAGGTGGTTTTTGTTTTTGTTTTTTTTTTTTTTTTTTTTTTTTGATGGGTCCAACCTACACTGGAGCAAAGTTCAAAGCTCTTCCTGCAAATTTAAAGCTATGTTCCCACACAGGACATGAGCAGTATTGCATAGCATCCAGGCACTTCCTTAAAGCCAGGATATCCCCATCCTCCTATCATGACTATATTCCAGAAGATGAATTTTAGGCCACTCAATTACATGATCACAACTCCCACTGACATCAGCAGGAGTTGTGTGTGCGCAGAAGTGATTTGATCTGTAACACACTGGAAACCACATCTTTGCCACCTTGTACAATCAAGGCAGTTGATCAGGCAAACATCCTATTCTTTATTTACAAATATGTAAGTGAGCTCCAAGTAACTTCAACTCCGTGCCAAAAAGTGAGGGAGTCAGCTCTATGGACAACCCTTCGTAACATCTGAAACAGAACTGATAACTATGAGATTTAATATTATCCTAATGCATTAAGGCAGGTCACATAACTGCCCTTTTCCTTTAGGATTAATTATTATTTCCGTGTACACTGTAGACAATCCATAATCCCATATACACACACACCTACGAAACAGCAACACAGTAAAAACTAAATAGACCACTGAACTCCAAATACTTGTAATCAACACATTACGCATACTATACAGCATATTTTAATCTCATCATTGGGTAAACATATACAATTCAGAACAACATTGACTGTATGCAACACAGAAGCTACCACTGAAATATGGCAAATACGTCATACACTATTAGCTTTTACTTCACTGAAAAGGAATTTAGAACTTTTAAACGGTGTTACCTGAACTCTTGAAATCATCCAATAGCCTAATCAGTTGCTAATAACTAGTGCTTCATATACTAAATTGAGGATAAACAGCACTGGAACTGTGTTTTCAGGGCACTCTGCTTTCTTTTTTTTATTCTGAGGAATTAAGCTCCACAATTTTAAATTTCCTTTGCAACACAGCCTATACTTACTGCACAGTGACTATCTGCTCACTTTAATCTCAGGGTAAAGGCTTAGTAACCATTTTGAAGTTAGTAGAAACTGTCTAGATTTGTATAGACAGAAAGATTGAGCCCAGCATACAGGATCATTCATTCCCTCTCAGCCATGCATGCATATATATTTGTATATACATACATGTGTACATTTAAAAGAATGTTTTGAAATGGCAGGACCTACAAAACCAGTAATGTATCCAACAGCAAAAGAATGCAAATAACCCACTAATTCTAAAACTATGCTCCTGTGGTCTGATTCTGATTTACCCCTCATCATACAAGGCAGGAATTGCACTCCAGGAACCACCTCCTGTTTGGACTGGATTTCTGCAGGTTAGATCAGTACGGAACAAAGATGTCTCAGCATGTGTAAACTGAAAAATTGAGCCAGATGGGTTTACATAGCTGAGACACTCTGTGTGTGCAGCACAGGCACAATTTTTCAAGTATGGGTGAAAAGAAAGGATCAAGTAATCACATGAAACTGCCAGAAAACAACAGTACTTGAGGTATGTATCATGAACATAGTGAGGGGGAAAATAAGCAGAGGAAGAGAAAAAATGTTTTGGCAGTGAATGACATGACAGTTTGATTAAGTAGATGCTTATACAGATCAATAGTGTAGACAGGTATTTTTCCTTGATGGGCTGATTACAGACAACTAATTTCCCATGCAAGATGCCTCATAATACATGTGAAGAAACCTTCCAGATAAGGTCAGAATAACACATCTGACCCAACCCTGCAAGCATATTTCTGGTTGAAATCAAAGACAGTTTTAGCTGCATATGGGTGGCAAAACTGGGCTCTTGAATGGTCCAGTTGTGCTGCATAGTACTTTCTGGCTTGTTCTTTTTTGGCAAGATCCCCAAACAACATCAACAGGGAGTGCATCTCTATCAGGACTTACAGTTTTAGGCCCTCACAGATGAAATCTTCAGAAGAGCATGGATAGTATATCCCCACATGCACTTTTTTCTTTTAGTAATTAAGGCAAGTTTGTTTACCTGTTCCTACCATAAAGTGCTGTGCTTCTCCAATAGAAAGATCGACAGCTAAATGAAAACATATTTTTCTGACCAGAATTTTAACATTTTGCTAGTATTTTTCCCCATTAATGGACGAATGATACAATTGTCTATTATTGTTTCTTGTCAGAGGAATTTTTTTTGCTTTGCTTTTATTTTCTATTTATTTCCAAATGAGAATTACAATAAAACCGACACTAAGCAAACATTTCATAACAATGCTAACAAACTCTAGATAGCTCTATACTTATTCATATATATAAGTACACACACATATACTTTTAAAAATACAGCAAAGCATTTGCCTTGAGTACACCTCTGAGCAAGCAAAAAGCCTGGTGTGTCTCATGTGTGTTTGAGCACAGGGTACCAGCAGAAACCTGATGTTGATGCTCTCAGATGCAACAGAATTTCAGCCAGAATCCAAAAAAAAAAGAAACCTAATTTTCACTCCACCCAAGACTTCAGATCACTTTACTATATTAGAAGGATAGATTAACTCTTTTGACTATATTTAAGCAGCTGAAGAATCACAGGAGGAGTCTGGAAACAACCAACTCCAGCTAAAAGGAAAAAAGAAAATTTCACACCACATTGTCAATAAATAAGCAAACATTTTCACATTTCTATGTAGGACACCCACATCGGTGTGGGTTAAAAAACACATTTTCATGTTTCATTTTACATGTCTGTTACATAAATTTTACTTGGAGAGCCTGTGGAAACCAGAAACAGAGTCTGTCAAGTAACTCTATAACTTGCTTAATTGTGGGTGAAAGCTTAAAGTCATACCCTTTGTTCAACAAAACCATGAGTTGTGACTCTAGGTAAATTTTTGAGGCAGTCTGGATAAAATTTAAATGCTGTAAAAAACCTAACTGGCTTAGATCACAGATTTCACTGGGGATGACTCTTACAGGCCTAACCTCTGCAGAAGAGAATGCTACTGAAAGAGCTGTTATGACTTTGTAACAGCTGCATGGGTTTTTTTAAACAAATTTATACTAATCCTGTCCAGAACCTTAAATATCATTATGCAAGTGTACATGGATGTCTGTGTTACACACATACATTTAAATGTGTCATTATACTACACATCCACTTAAATTATTTTTTATTCTACACTCATATGTGCATACACTTTTTCCAAGGCACCCTCTCAGTACAAAATAGCAGGAAGTGTTCTTTTTTTTCCACTCCCTAAACTAAAACCAACAAACCCCCTATAATGCTCTTGTTACCCATCTGTTCAATATGACCATTTCTGAATTTCTAAACTCTGGTGGAAGATAGTAGACATTATCATCTGACAGAAAATAGCAAAGGACAGTATGATGCCATTCTCTCCTCTCACTCAACCAAAAGTTCTAGTAATACCGACAGAAATTTGATCTTAATTCTATATCATAAATCCCTGCAATATTTCAAAGAGCATTTTCCTTGTAAGATGTTATAGCATCTATTGTTTTGCACAGATGAGATGTTTTACTTTCCAAAGTCGTGCACCTTTGTATTGATGTGTCCAGGAGATAGGACAGCCTGTATTTTATCCAGTTAGGTGTCATACAGTTTCAATGCTCTCATTTTATAAATTCCTAAGTTTTCCATATACTTTTTATATATGTTTTTTTAAAATTAGGATGATCAGTGATTTTGTTGCTAGAACAGTGCCATTCAGTAGATTTTCAACCTTATGTTTTGCAGTATTATATCCCACAGACAATTTAAGAACAATAGAGTACTGCTATTAGCTAGAATTGAACTACTACACTCTTTAGTACAGGAGCTTTTCACTGATGAAACTGGCACTGATTTTTTGTAATCAGTGGAAAAGTGTTCTGTTCACAGCTGCCTTAAAGAGAAGCTTAGACTGCACCTATTTTTAAGTGCAGTTTCAGTCTTGCAAAAGTCAGGTTTCCACAATGGGACAAAATACTGCATACCTTACAGTACAGATAACTCACATTATGCTCAATCCATGCTAAACACAGATGTTTTCCTATTAAATTCAATGGATATGGGATCAGGCTCTTACATAAAATTAATCCTGGGAAGAAGTGGTGCTCAAAGCTGGCCTAACTGTGTTCCTGCTGGAACCAGGGAAAATAACCGCCAGCAGCTGTCCCTTGGAGGTTGATATTGTGACCAGTGTTGTTTGATATCTTTAATGACAGAGACAAAGGATTCGAGTGCACCCTCAGCAAATTAGCAGATGACACCAAGCTGAGTGGTGCTGATGACACACCTGAAGGATGGGATGCCATCCAGAGGGACCTGGACAAGCTAGAGAAGTGGGTCCATGGGAATTTCATATGGTTAAACAAAGCTAAGTGCAAGGGCAACCCCCGGTATCAGCACAGGCTGGGCATGAACAGACCCAGAGCAGCCCTGCCCAGAAGGACTTGGAGGTGCTGGTGGGTGAGAGGCTGGACATGCCCCAGCCATGGCACTCACAGCCCAGAGAGCCAAACGTGTCCTGGGCTGCATCCAGAGCCCCGTGGGCAGCAGGGGAGGGAGGGGATTCTGCCCATCTTACTCTGCCCTGGTGAGACCCACCTGGAGCACTGCATCCAGCTCTGGGTCCCTGCACAGGAAGGACAGGGACCTGCTGGAGTGAGTTCAGAGGAGGCATGAAGTTGCTTAGATGGATGGAGCACCTCTCCTATGAGGAAAGGCTGAGAGAATTGGGATTATTCAGTCTGGAGAAGAGAAGGCTTTGGAGCGACCTAATTTTGGCCATAATGATGGGAGCCTACAAGAAAGGTGGAGAGGGACTTTTTACAAGGGTATGCAGTGACAAGACAAGGACTGAGAGTAGATTTAGATTAGATATCATGAAAAAACTCTTTGCTGTGAGGGTGGTGAGGCACTAGAACATGTTGCCAAGAGAAGTCATGGATACCCCACACCTGGAAGTGTTCAAAGCTAGGCTGGATGGAGCTCTGAGCAACCTGATCTAGTGAAAGATGTCCTGCCCCCAGCCAGGCAGTTGGAACTAGATGATGTTTAAGGGTCCAACCCAGGCCATTCTGTGATTACAGTTAGAGTTAGGCCAGTATCACACATCTGCTGGCTTGACCTGAGGCAGAGACATTGGAGAACCCCATTTTGAGAATGAAAAACAAGCAGGATTTAGTCTGTGCTTTGTGCAAGCTACACAGTACATCATATTTACTGTCCACTGATTATGCACGTGTTAGAAGCATGACTTTGGATTTACATCACAAAGGCATTTAAACCTGCAGCTCATTGATAAATGTGATCAGTTAAACCACCTAACAGATGAAATGTAGCAGCTTAAAATTTTCATGCCAGATATACTGTCCTCAGTCTCCTGCTGCAATGCTCACACCACCAAGAATCCTGCTCTGAGCAGGAAGAGGACAATATATACATCCCCTTGCTCTGAAAACAACAAATTTCTTGGCACTGTTCATAACCACAGAAGACACATGAATCACATTTGGTACCTCATGGAGAACCTGTAAATGGCCTTCTTTTATCAAACACTGTAAACATGTTTAGTTTTGCTCTTCACATGAAACACAAATATGAAAAATGATCATAAATGATGAAAACATTTCCCTTATGCCCACCCACTAAAGCCCTAAACACCTCAGTGTGTTACAAGAAAATGAGTGTTCTACAATATAATCCTTTTAGAATACAATCTTTTTTTCAAATTCTGAATAATGCAACAACACACATATCACAGTATTATCAAGTAGTGTCATCTTCACATTCATCCAGAGCATAGTTGAGCTTTATGACTGTGCTGATAAAGTCACCAAGTTCTACAAAATCTGCAGTGATAATATTCACACCACTTTCTCCTGCTTTCTGAGTTCGGACCCACTCCATCATTGCAGGAAGAGCCCTAAGGAGAGAAGAGGAACAATAATTACTCATAAATCAGCAAGACAAATGCATCGAGGCAGGATTTACTGACAGCGACTCCAACTGATCTTACTTCGTTTCTAAAGGAAAGAAACCAAGTCAGACAGGATACAGGTTACTGCTCAAGCTTTTTAAAAACTCTTTTAAATTTTCATTCTCTGAGGAAATAATATGTTGATTGTACTTTAACTTCTCAGTAGAAAAGAATGGAAGGAAGATCATGCAGGCTCAGAGTAATTACTGATTTTGCCTAGGCACAAGGGAATGGACCAGATACTTTTTGATATCATCTCGCCATATGACTCCAAGGAAATTGTTTATGGAAAAACAAGCCACTGAGAACTCAAGCCATTTGCAAAGCATGTTTGACACACTCAAGGAAATGTTGAAAATAGTATTTTTGAGGAACACAGAAGCAACCATGATTCCTACAGTAGAAGTACAGCATATACCAAAAACTCTTTCTTCACCAGTTTTGATACCCGAGTCATGAATTAATTAATCAGAAATCCATAGTTAGTAACTGAAGTAAAAAGCACCATAGTCACATAAACTCTTTTCTAAGATGGCGCATTTTAATTATGTCAAATCCTTAGCACAGGAATACTGGGGTATAAAAGATATCTGCCTAACTGTTTCTGAGTATAAAGAAATTTTTCTGATATTTTTCTGTGAAAATACAAACTAACAACAAATATCTATAAGAAAAATAAAAGGCTCCTTAGTCCTGCTGAGGCTGCCAAGCAGCAAAATCCAGTCTTTAGATGAAAGAAGTTACCAGAGTTCCAAAAAAATAAGGTACACATTTTTCAGAGAAAGGGCATTTTTCAGAGAAAGGGTAATTGACCATTGGTACAAAATCCCAATGACTGTGACAAACTGTGCAGCACTTTGAGTCTTTAAATCAAGCCTGGGTATAGTTCCAAAATTATACTCCTGGTCAACCTCAAGCTGCTGAGTTAAATAAAAGAACCTAAGGTCTGGGCAGGGCTGCAGTCAGTTTAGATGAACATTGTGTTCTCCCTTTGCTCTAAGATCTATAAATATGTGATTTCCCCTAAAACAGCATATTGTGCAGCCTTTTGCACAGACACAAGGTACACAGAAAATTTTGGTCTGACAGTAATCTAAATGAAGCTGAATATGTTGAACCTAATTCTCTCAAAAGCTTTGGGAAAACAGATCTAAAGAAAAGAACTATTAGCAGACAGAGATTGTACTTGTCAGTGGCTACTAGAATCAGTCAGTTTTAAAAATAATTTAATACAGAATAAAACCCAAGCAGCTAAAATTATTCCTATGATTTCACAGGAGAATCCTAAGGCTTTATTTCACCAAAATGTACTTGAATCTGTGAGATTCACATATAAGCAATACATTTTATTTCAGTCATTGATTCAGTATGACTGAAGCACTTCTATGCACAGCAGTCCATAAAACCAAATTCAAGCATTCTGCTGTTTGTGAACCCAGCCAGCACCTTCAGATTTAAGTTTATGTAATCCTGAAAAGCTGCACTCTGTAGAACTGTAACAGAGCACAGGTCAGGTGTTAAATACCCAGCAATGCCTGGAGTGCTTGAAAAGATCTGCAAGCAATCAGACAGATCTCAGCAGAACAGCACAGACCACCAAGGTGATAAAAGGCAGCTCAGAGCAGCTGTAAACTCCACTGCACCTTCACATGTGAAAGGTACTGTTGAACTCTGCACAGAGATACCAGGTTGAACTTACGAGATGGCAGTATGTTACTTTTGTATTTAATACCATCCTATTTAAGCCCAAGGAGTTTCAGGTTTAAAGGTGAACTGATTCATTGTAGGTGGGCACATATTTTTCCTTCCTTCTTTCTGTGTAAGTTGATGACCTTGATATTTTACTCCCCCTTGAGGCATAATTTACTTATTTTGGTGTCTTTTACTTGTTCTGAAGCTAGTTCTGATGTAATTCTTTCTTTACGCCATAGAGTTTGCCATCCATACACTTACCCATATTGACTGAAATACTGTTTTCCTTTCTTAATGTGATCTTAGTAAGTCAGACTCCACCAAACAGTCATGCCTCCTTTTGATTAGTGCTTTATCTTAAGTTAGCCTGCCTTGCCTTTTCATCTGCAGTTGGCTTGGTTAGTTGAACGGGTTATTTTTGTTTTACTGATATTTCACACAGAACACAGTTGCATGACCCCCTGCTCACACATAAATTGCTAGATAAAGTCACGGAAATCTTTTGTTGATGAGACTAGAGAGCATTTAAAGATAAGTCAGAAATGAATCACATTATCAAACAAAAAGCTTATTTCCATAGCAAAACCAAATAACACAATCCTGTAAAAAAGAGATAGCTGAAGAAAAGATTCCACTGACCTTAAAGATTTGATCTAGGCTCTGTAGCTCTGACAGAAATTAATACAAAAACTATATGGATCATCTTCCTCCCCTAGTGCCATCTTGAAAGTGGATTACACCAATGACTCTAAGAAACCTCATGTTGCTCTGTTTCAGCACAAATATGTCACACGCTCACAATAATTATTAGAATAAGCCTGCTTTAATAGTCCTCAGGGTGACTTTGTGATAGCAGTACAAACCTTGTTCACCCTGCCTTGTAATTTCCAAATTGTGCCTCAAACTAGTGATTGTTCTCACCAAGGGTTTTAGTCAGGAGAACAAACCACCTACATGACTGAGCTCACAAAAGCCCAGTATGTACCGTGGTCTTCATAGATATTCTTGTGTGGTTCTCTGTCAAACATGGGGGAAGCTTCTAGAAACTTCTCACAGAAGCCACCCTATAGCACCTCTTGCTACCAAAACCATGCCACGCAAACCCAATCCATCTTGCTAGGTTGGTAAGGAATGATTTTATGCACAAGCATCTACACACAAGCCTCTCAGCCTGCGAACCCGAAGAGCATCACTGCCTCTGTGTTAGGCAAGTCCTGGCTCTCCTATGGAGAATATCCATGCTTTAAGGTGCCTCCCACGGCTGGTACAGTCCAGCCCTTATAGCCACAATCCCAGTTCTCAAAAGGAATAATTTCTAACCCCTGCGGGTTCCAAAGCCACTACGTAACCCAGAGCCACATGCACAGAAGATGCTGCTTGTCTTTGCTTAGAGCCAGGGAGGAGAGTAGGTGTGCTCCTCTGCAAGACCTGTGCCAGAAGAAAGAGAGAAGTCCTCTCCTCTTATTTCACTACCTGAGGCACTTTTTTCATCCTGCTGCAGCTCCTCTGACCTAGGTTGGAGTTTCACAGATCCAACCCTGCCAGGCCAGTGCAGCACTGCCCCACAAAGCAGCATCGGAAGTCAACTTGCTTTTCCACATCCCTGGTGGAAGCAGAGGAGATAGTGGTACCAGTAGTGTAGAGAGTGCAAAGACACAGGGCTGGGGGGCTTGAGCACTGGCAGGGAAGGAGGGGAATGGCATGTTACCTGGGTTTGAGCATGGATTAAGATCAGTAATCTTGGTGATAAATTTTCTGGCGTGAAAGCATATGTAGAGGATCTAATTTCTTTTTGCTAACTGGAAACTAGGAGGTACCAGACTGCTGCCCCTCACTACCAGGATGGTGGGAGTAAAGCCATGTGACTGACTGATGTGGAAGGACCTCACAGGAAGGGCTGTGGTCCAGCCCCAGCCACCATCACTGCCCCTCTGCATAAGCAGACAGATCCAATCCACCACCCGTGATGCCCAGCAGCTTCTGGAGCAGCCTTTCCATCTGCCAAAGACTGCATGAGAAAGGAGAAAGTGGAGGAGATGTGGGTGATAGGGACCTACCTATGCTGGACTGTGCAAAGCCACACAGAGATACTTATGTGGCTTATGTATTTCTTCTGAGACCTAAGCTTTTATCTCCAGGTAGTATCTCACTATATCAGTCAGAGGTACTCATAATTT
Organism: Aphelocoma coerulescens; assembly: GCF_041296385.1. Taxonomy (NCBI): domain Eukaryota; kingdom Metazoa; phylum Chordata; class Aves; order Passeriformes; family Corvidae; genus Aphelocoma; species Aphelocoma coerulescens. The sequence continues at coordinate 14,363,826 of NW_027184085.1, forward strand.
GGGCATGACCTGGGTATCAGGACAGTTTACATCATGACTGCAAACATGCCTCACATCACCATTTTCAGCCTTTTTTTTTTTCGTGAGGAGCTATGTACTTTCTCATATAGCATTGCTACAAAGATTTTCATTTACAACATAGTAAAATCTAGGCTCAGCTTTGACACTTCTTTTATTACCTCTATTTTCCCTGTTCTGCTTGCTTGCTCATATAGGCAGAAATGTGCACATATTTATTTTTAAGTTGTTCTCTTCTTTCAGGAACCATTTTCTGATGTATTAAAGGAGCTCTGCTGAGAAATACTGACCTCAGCTACAAAACAGGCATTGTCCTTTTTAAAGCTACTGAGTATTCAAGATGTATTTCTTCTTTTTTTTAAATCTATCAAAGCTCTCAAGTGACTTCAGTGGTATTGAATTTTGTTTAATAAATAATAATTAAGCATCCAAGTAGCTTCAGTTCAAGCAGTAAAATCGTGAGTCCCATTAAAAGCTTTCAGAAAGAAAATATGATCTAATTAGCTGTATTAAAATTTGCTTTTTAAAAACTGTTCTTAGGCTATTTTAGTTCAGAAAGAGGGTTGGTTATCTGTTTTTTTAATGCCTGAGTCATGAAAGCCTGACAATGTGACAGAAGACTAATGACAGCTGTGTTCTAAGACAGGACCTCCCATGGCGCAACAGCCGCTCCTCTCCGCAGAGCTTTCACGGGAGAGGAGAAGGAAAAGCAGCCACTCAAACACAAAACAGAGTGTCTATTCACTATTTAATGAGCGTTTGATCATTAAAGGCACAGAACAGGTTTTCTTCTGGAGTGCAGGGAGTCAGTACAACCTAATCCACAGTGAGAAATTGGTCCCATTCACAGGGCGTGATGCTGCCAAGCATTAAGTGCCCGTTACCAGTAACACCAGTGAGAACTGCAGCAGGTCTCCTTGTACAGGGCAAACTGACGTGGCATTTCTTCCCTCTCCAGCGAAGCACACACCCTACTCCCTGCAGTCTTCTGCAAATAGGTGTTACTGCTGAACAAAACCAGCACTCGTCTGCAGGAGGCTGTGCTTACACGAGCCTGAATCAGAATCCCTATACTCCTTAACTTCCCCCCTCTCTGTTCAATTTTATCACTGTTTGCAAGAACACCAAATTTCAGAGCTGTAATTCAGCATATGCTCACCTTGGCTTTTCAAGGATGCTGAGAATTCACTGCTTCAGTGGGAGCAGTGGATTTCCCGTGTGTCACTGAAGCATGAAAATCACTACTGGAAAGAACTTTGAAAAGCCATTCACGTTCATCCAGCCCACCCTGAACAGGATCAACTACACAAAGATCAGTGATACAAATCACTCCTGGTAAATGTTCAATTTAATCTATTTACAAGCCCCCAGTGAGGGAGATGTCACAACCTTTCTCTGAATTCAGAGCACCACTATACAGATATCCTTATGCATCCTCATTAGCTTCAATGGGAGTACCCAGAAATAATGGCATTACAGCACGCTGCTCAAGGGCGTTCACCATGCCCTCACTCTGCTCCTGCTAAAGATTTACTCTGCATCTGCAAATAACTTCCCCTGTGAACGATAAGCCTTAGGTACCATTCCACACTACATCATTCTACCATAATTTTCTCTATGGTAAAACTAGTTTATAAGGTCCTCCACTTTTATATGCCAGCTATTTATTTCTACTTCCTGATCAAAATTTACAATTCTCTCAGCTGTGCTAATAGACATGTACAGACAAAGTTAATACAGCACATGGAAATGGTCTGAATTAACAGAAACAAAACAAGTGGTTTTGCTCTCCCTCTGTCCCTAATTCATTGACAAGTTTTAGTTTGTAACAGGTCCTTCCTAACTGTTGAAATGTGACAAACAAGGATCAAATTAACTCAAGCACAGAGATTTACATGAGCTCAGCACAAAAAGGCTGGAACTCCTCAGATGCACTTCCACACCCCTAGGGTCCTCTTTAGGCAGCAGTAGCATTGTCATAAAATTGGCACCACCAAGGTCAGACTGACTCAAACCATAAAATCTGGGCAGCATTGGGTGGGAATTTCTTTCCCTGGATTCTGAATTAACACTACTGCACATGAGCTGCCCTGTTGCAAGAACTACCTACAGTTGTATCTAACAACCTTCAATTTATTCTTCTGGAAAACTTGTCTTTAATTCAGTCATCCTCAGTTGCTTTATACAATTTGGAAATGCATCTATACACATGACACAGACAAGCATGCTGGGGTCAGATTCATCTTTCAATGTAATTATCTTAGCAGCATACTCTGCAGTGTCACCAAGGGCCAAATGTCTTCATTCTCTGATTGAACTGGTGTTGCCTTTCTGGGTTTTATTTATAAAGGGAGGCAGAAATGAGCTCAAAAGCAATATTCCTGCCCTCCCTTCAAAAACCAGTTCAGCCAAATTTTTTAAACGTACATCTTGTACAAAAATGCAATGGGATATTTAATAGCAGCAAATGGTGGTTTCTGGAGGTAATTAATGTTCAGCATCCCATTTTTCCCTGATTCCCTGTTTTTAGCCATTGCTCTTAGAACATTAACTAATAGCATTAGGAATGCAGGCAGTAGGAAAAGGACTCAGTGGACTCTGAAGTATAAAAGATCTCATTAAGGAGATTAGCATTTTGGCTATTCTCTTGGTTAATGCAGTAGGGAATTGAAGTGGCAAAGCCAGAGCTAAAAGTTTGAGCTGCTGCCATACAAAATATGGCATTTATCTTTTACATTATGACTGAGAGACCTTGTAAAACATGTAGTTACCCTAATATAGAAAATACACAATAGTCTATGGATTGAAAGCAAAAATACTACTTGCTATGAGGATGTCTCTGTTCAAAGGCTGGTTTTTCTCAGTGGTTCAGCAGATCAAATTAGAGAAGCTTATCAGCTGCATCTCTAATCTGGAGTTGTGCATAGCATTTGACATGGTCATGATATCCTTGTCTTTAAATTGAAGAGACATGGATTTGGTGGATGGATCACTTGGTGGATAAGGAATTGTCTGGATAGTCACACGTAAAGAACTGTGGTCAACGTCTTAATGCCCAGATGGAAAGCTGTATAAAGTGGTGTTCCCCAAGGGTTGGTATGGGGACTGGTGCTGTTCAACATCTTTGCTGGTCACATGGACAGTGGGATTGAAGGCACTCTCAGCAAGTTTGCTGATGACACTGAGCTGCGTGGGGCAGTCAACACATGGGAGGGAAGGGATGGCATCCAGGGGGAACCTGACAGGCTTGAGAGGCAGGTCTGTGCAAACTTCATGGAGTTCAAGGTCAAATGCAAGGTCCTGCACATGGGTCAGGGCAACCCCCCGGCTGGGGGCTGATGGGATTGAGAGAAGTACGGCAGGGATGCACTTGGGGGTGCTGGTGGATAAGAAGCTCAACATGACCCAGTAATGTGCACTTGCAGCCCAGAAAGCCAACCTGGGCTGCATCCAGAGTAGTGTGGCCAGCTGGCTGATGGAGGGGATTCCGCCCCTCAGCTCCGCTGAAACCCCACCTGGACTGCTGCATCCAGCTCTGGAGCCCCCAAAATAAGAAGGAAATTAACCTGTTGGAATAAGTCCAGAGGAGGCCATGAAGATGATGGGCTGAAGCAGAAGGCTGGAGTATCTCTCCTATGAACACAGTCTGAGAGAATTGGGATTGTTCAGCATGAAGAAAAGAGAGGGAGACCATAGAGCATCCTCTAGTACCTAAATGAGGCCTACAGGAAAGCTGAAGAGGGACTTTTCACAAGGACGGGTAGTGATAGGACATGAGGAATGTCTTCAAACTGAAAGAGAGCAGGTTTAGATTAAGAAGAAATTCTTTACCTTGAGGGTGGTGAGGCATGGAAACAGGTTGCCCAGAGAAGTCATGGATGCCCCATCCCTGGAAGTGTTCAAGTCCAGTTTGGATGGGGTTTTGAGCAACCAAGTCTAGTGGAAGTTGTCCCTGCCCATGGCAGGGTCTGGCATAAGATACCTTTAATAGGTTGCTTGCAACACAGACCATCCTATGATTCTATGTTAATCAGTTATCTCTTGGAGATCACAGAGTGGTGATCAGGGAGGTCAGAGTGGCGTTCAGTCATCATTCCTTTCAACCTCTTGTAGCACAAACACAAAACCTGAACACTCCTTTACACAGGCACCTGGACAAGGCATATTTTAACTGCTTGAGACAGTTTGTCCTGCTCCCAGTTCCACGCAGAAATCTGACTGTTCAAGAAACATTAAGAAATTCACGTAAGTGACAATATGCATGGATATGGAAATAGGAATTGGAACTTATTCCCCTTTCTGTGAAACAGAAAACCTCTGCTCTACAGAACAAAATATCTGTCACCAATCAAGGGAACAGCTACAAGTTTGGGTTTTTTTCCTCCCCCATCTTCTAGTTCTTTAAAAAAAGAGTCATGATTTACTCATATGTTGCAGTGGGGATACTGCAACACGCCTATATCAAACCAGGAGTCCCGTGGGAAAGAAATATATATATACGGATTCTTGCTAGATGTTTCAGAGATGTTTATTTCCCCAGCTGCATGGCCGGGCTCTGCCGAGGAACTGCTGCAGTCAGGACCCGAGGGTCCTTTTTGCCCACGCAGGGGAACACAAACCAACCAATGGGGAACGAGGCTGACCAGGGGCAGGGAAACCCCGTGTGTCTGTGCCCTCAGGGCCCCTCTTCCCAGGGCTACATGGCGGGGGAGGGACCCCGACATTTCACCCGTTTTATTTTAGTAAAAGGAGAATGAAGACAACTGGATAAACATAACAAAAACAGTTTCAAAACAAAACAAGCCACCCTCCTGAGTCTTTAAATGTCCAAACAGCTTCTATGGAACATCTTAGGGCTGACAGAAGGGAGACAGAACTCTCTGAGCATGCTTTGTGGGGAAACTGAGGCAGGAGAGGGTTTAATTTCTTTCCTCCCCCTTTTCATCCCCCCATCGACATCAGAAAGGGATTTTTGGGGAAACAATTGGCAAAGGCATGGTTTTGTGAGGGAAATCATGGATGGAAATACGGATTGGGAATACACTGGGGGTAATAGGACATAGGGTAAAAGGGAAAGGTGGGATTAGGAAAGGGAGACAGTAGGGGGGGTTTACAATGGAGATATTGTCTAACATGACTACGATTTCTTGCATATATACTGCCTTTCACAGGAACACCATCAGGCCCAGTGACCTGCGATGCTTGTAACCCTTTTCTACCTCGTATAATTTTGAATTCCACCACCTCTCCATCTCCCAAGCTTGGGATGCATTTTTCAGGGTTATTCTTTTTAATAGCAGTTCTATGCACGAATATGTCTTGCTGGTTGTCACACCTTGTTATAAAACCATAATTTTGTTTAACATTATACCATTTCACTGTCCCTAAGATCTTAGCTACTATGGTCTTTTCCTTTTTCTGAGTGGCTGCTGCTTTCTGTCTCGCTGAGTCTTTGCTCTCCCTTTCGGTCGCTCCCGTGTTGGAACTGTGGGGGCTGCTGGTTCTGGCGTGCTTTTCCCAGGGTCACGTTCGGGGCCACATGGGCCGGGCCGCGCCGCTCCGTTCTCCGTGTGTCGCCTCCTCTGCTCTCAGCTGCGTTGCCACTGCCAGGCGCTGCATCTCGGCGGGCCCCCCGAGCGATGACCCCTCCGCACTCTGCTCCAGCGCGCGTTCCGGCTGGGCACGGCTCCGCTCTACCGCCACCGCCACCAGCCCACGCGCCGCCCCTCTCATTCGGGCGCTCACGGGGCTCGCTCCACCACGCGCTGCGCGGGGCCGGGCGGGCACTGCCGGGTCCCGCCGCTCCTGCCGCGCCTCGCTCCGCCACTGACACTGCAGCTCGCATCGCTCCACCCGCGCGTGGGAATTGTCTCGCTGCTGCTTGCAGAGTGCTCAGTGCACGTGGCCGGGGTCGCACGGTCCCTGAGCCAGGCTTCCCTTCACCAGGACACAGCTGACATTGCTCAACAGTCTCGGTAATTAAATAATATTCACGAAAATATTCTTCCATCGGCATATATTTTGACTCAAATATTAACTGGGTCCAAACGGTCTTCCAAAAGCTCTTGGTAAGAATTAAATCCCAAGAAACATAGAAAAAGTTCTTAAACAACCATGCCAGGAAGTGTTTCAGTTCTTTCTGAGCTTGAATCAAGCTAAAATTTACAAATCGTTGTTCAAGAATCATTTTAAGTTTAAGATAAATGTCCGTATGCAGCGCTGAAAGCCAAGAGTCTTCCCACGGTTCCTCCATAGTTTAGATATGGAATAGCAAAACAAAACGAAGAAGAGGAATCCAAAGCTTCCAGAGTTTACTCACACATATCAGTCGCTTAGGGATCGGGGAATCGTTCTGCTCACAATTCTCCACCATTATGTTGCAGTGAGGATACTGTAACGCCTATATCAAACCAGGAGTCCCGTGGGAAAGAAATATCTATGGACCGATTCTTGCTAGATGTTTCAGAGATGTTTATTTCCCCAGCCGCATGGCCGGGCTCTGCAGAGGAACTGCTGCAGTCAGGACCCGAGGGTCCTTTTTGCCCGCGCAGGGGAACACAAACCAACCAATGGGGAACGAGGCTGACCAGGGGCAGGGAAACCCCGTGTGTCTGTGCCCTCAGGGCCCCTCTTCCCAGGGCTACATGGTGGGGGAGGGACCCCGACACTCATATACCCATTACACTTGAATCTCTCTTGTCATGGTTTAGCATAGTTTGGGTTTTTAGTTAAAGAGAGCTCCATCAGCCACAGAAGTGATTTTTTGCAAAGAGGCACTTACAGCTTCCTCTAGACCCGACAGAACCAATTAACTGGCTAGTTTGAATATTGGCAACTTTTTAAAGCCACTTAAGAAGCTTGACATGCCTCTGTGATCCACATTTAAGAACGAACAAACCCCGGGAAAGCTCTCTTGCTTCCGGCTTTTGAACAGATAACTGGGGGCCCAGGGCATGGCCCAGCTGGGTCAGCCAAGGCACGGCTTGGCTGAGATCTCAGCTACTTCTACTCCCTGGATGCCCAGCGCAGCCCCCTCAGTGTGAGCTGGGCTGGCCGGGAGACAGCCACCCTGAAGCTGTGCGGCCCTGTTCCATCCGCGGCCCTCTTCCCTCCACGGCCCTGCTCCATGTGGGCCAGCCCCTGCAGCCCTGTTCCGCGCACGCAGCCCTGTGGCATGGCTCGGCCAGCCCAGCCCTCGCCCAGTGCGGCCAAGATTCATCTGAGGCCACTGCCCAGCAAAGATCATGTGACCAACAGTGAGAGGCAAATTTCAGCTGCAAGGCCTGGGTGAGATTAACTCTCTTAGTGCTTAAGATTCTCCAGAACAGATGAAGCCTGCAGACATCAATCCTCTCCTGAGTCAGAGGATAAGGAAAGGTGAAGGCACGTGAAGAAAACACCATACAGACACCAAAGTCAGTGAAGAAGGAAGAGCTGAAACCCTGAGGGAGGAGAAGGAGGAGATGCTTCAAACCTAGAAGTTGAAACTCTGTTGTAAAGCTATGGTGATGGACTACGGTGCATCAAAGTACCCATTGTAATTTCATGAAAGGATGGGGGGTGGAGTGTTCAAATTGCAATTGTGAGCAGAAGTACCTGTGCTGAAATAAGCAAATGTTGAAGTAGCTGTAGTTTGATGAGAAGCTTGAACAGAGAGAGATGAAAGTGATGAAAACCCTTGCTCCCAGGGAAGAAGACCTCTGTTCCTAGAGATGAAGATGCTCCCAGAGAGAGGAGAAGAGAACCTTTCTGAACAGCTCAACCTTAAAATGGTACCCCAGTAGCTCAAGACTGGACCCTCGAAAACAGTTGTGGGGAAAGCTGTTAGGTCAGGACTTTCACATGTGAGCAGAGAACCAACCCTGGCGGCTGTCTCGCTGTGACATTGAAGCCATGAGGGAACTGCTCTTGTGGAGATGTCTCCATAGCACGAGCAAGAGAGACTCCTCTCCCTAAGTGAACTGAAAAAGAGATTATTATAGAGGCGGTAAACTGACTGAAAATCTCAAGGGTTGTCGTTTTACATTGTCAGTGGGAGAAGGAGAAGTGTTCTGAAGGTTTAGTCTGACTTTTTTTCTTTCTTTTAGGTCTGTTAATAAACTTCTTTATATTCTTTTAAGTTTTGTGCCTGTTTTGCTTTCTCCTAATTCTTATCTCACAGAAGCAAAATAAGTAATGGATATTTCAAACCAAACCACTACACCTGTATTAAAGCTTTCAAATCAGGTGTTAGAATCTGACTGCAGAGCCGGAACTGCTTTGTCACAGGCATATGTTGTAGTCAGTACCAGACAATTCACAGCCAAAGTTTCCTCCACCAGACTCAGCCAAGGGCTATGTCTTCTCCAAGAGCTGCCACCATGTGTTATCTGGGACCTTTCAAAGAGCTGTCCTGCTGAGGAACTTAGCTGGGGACTCAAGGTATAGAACTGTTCAGCAACCATTTCAGAGTTTCACTTGCTGCTGCTGGCTCATTTCCTTGTTAAAAACATCACATTCTTGAAAATATAAAATTTGAATGATTCAATAATGAAGACAGAGATTTAGAGAGGAAAAAAAAAAGGTAGTACGCAGAGGAAATACTCTGAAATTTGACATGGAGAATAATGAAAGAGAATCTACCACATCAAAGGAGAAGAGGTGATTTTTAAAAGCATTTAGCCCTGCCCAGAGCCTTGGAACACAGATGAATTAGCAGAGTGGTTACAAAAATCCCACTTTTGAGTAACAGGAAAAGTTAGTAAAAAGGTATGTAACACTAGCAGAGAAAGCAGAGCAGCTAGGTGGAAGGCAAGGTTGATTTAAGAAACTTCTGACTGCCAGCACTATTTCTCTGGTATACAACTTGTAACAGAATTTCACACATCATTGTACAGTTTCCACTGAAATCATTACTACAATAAATCTAAATTACTTAAGTAAATAGATAAAACATGGATTTTTTTTTTTCAGAATAATAGTGCAGCCTGCAAAACTGTTTCTTCCTGCAGATACCTTGAAATGAAAGTGAATCTCAACAATATTTGAATTCTTTGCTATTGAATACAGAGACAACCGAAAAGTACAAATCTGCAGGCAACTGTTTGCCATAGTACCTAGTTCAGAATATTCCACAATAGACTATTCAGACAGATATATGTAGCATAATTCATATGGAAGGCAAAGGTGAAAAATGCAAGGAAAATAACCATATATAAAAGAGAAAATTGCAGTAAAGAGGTGCATCTTACATCGTTCCCAGGAGTTTAATATTTTCTTAGTGTTTAGAATAAAGGTGAAAACGTGCTTTATTCATGAAACGTTCAGCAAACAGACTACAATGAAGCAATCCACCTAACAAAGTTTAAATGGAAAATTGTAAGAGAAACAATTACCTCTAAAAAAGGGAAATAGTAGTATTTCATCCCTGCTGCTATTTGGACAGCAAGAAGCAAAGAATGTAGTAAGGGTTTCAGGCAGCACATCCAAGTAACAGAAATTGGGCATAATTACAGCTCTGATTTGAATGATGTTGTGATTAAAACAAGTCAGAAAATTAGATGGTGGAAACAAAATGATATAGGAACACACAGTTTTTTAGTTAATTAAAAATATATTAAATGTGTAGCTCATATTCAGCGTAGCCAATTAAACATTCTTTTCTCATTCTTTGGTCTCTTAAAACTGTCAAAATACTTCAATATTTCTGAAACACTAAGATAGAAAATATCATTCATAAGTGTTTTCTAACATATATTCTTCAAATACAACTAGTCTTCAAGTTAGTCCCCATTTGACAAATAGAATCAACAACATTTACAATTCTGTTTTCCCAGCACATTTCATTTAGCACACAAATTCTTCTCTGTACATCTCTCCACCTGAGGCATCACTTCTTCTGCTTCCTGGTGTCTCATTTTTTTCTTCACCCAGCCTTCATCTCCAAGGCTGGCTTTATCATTTCCCTTGCAAGGCATGTACCAAATGGATACACAGCACATATAATAAGGATGGTTATTTCTCTGCTCTCATGGCCACTTCTAGTGCTTTCGTGCCCCACAACCCCAGCCTGGTGCCTGGGCCACAGGCACACACCTACTAACTCCTCCACAAAAACTACTTCATCTTTCCACAGAGAAGGATTAAGCTGCTTATTATAATTTATACATCTTCTGGCTTCTAGCTCTGGACTCCCACAGCTAAACCAGCTTTGTTAATCAGCTGGATCCCAGAGGCACTATCCTCCTAAATAGCATCCTGGGCATTGCTGTGAATCATTTACCAGGAGCAGCCTTCCCAGAGCTATTCCTCATTCTTTCTACTTAACTTTTCTCACAACCTAGAATTAACAAGCCCAAAGCATTCATATGATAAACCCTTTACTATGCCAATTATAATTATCCAAAATACAGTACCCAGGAGATATTACAGAATAGTCACTGCTCTTTTACAGTGCTCTTTTACAGCGGGGGGAGACAGGCTCACCAGGTTAACTTTCTGCCAAGGTGGTCCCACCTTGGGGAACTGTGCCCCTAACACAGACTTCTCTGACTTCTCAATAACCAGTGGGCTCATGAATGAAACCCGCAGGAGCACCTGTTTCCCCACCCGTAGGTGGGAGTCCCCATCCCATGTCTTAAGACCGGAGTGCTCCCAGGGCTCCCACAAGCAGACCAGTGGGGAGCAGAACATGGTGAGGTCCTGTCCTCCCATCTCCAGTGACAAAGCAAGTGCCATGGACAAGACCATGCATAGCTGCCTCTGGTAAGGGAGGCTAGCAGCCATGACATTCTCCTGTAGAATGTCTGGGAGGAACTTGCCAACTAGTGAACTCTGTTCCTCTTTCAAAAGCTGATGATGCTCATCTTAAAAGCAGTCAGTTTTCTCACTCCCACTTTTCCAGCTGGAAAACTGCTGGAAAACTTCACTGTAGGGAGCCCTTCTCTCACTTCCAGCTTAAATTTATTTAGTCAGTGTATACCTGTTGCTCTTGTAAGAATGCTGGCCCTTAGTCTAATCTGTTCTCCCTCACTGGTATTTATTCCCATGATATTTACAGAGAGTAGGCAATCACAGAGCCTCTCAGGCTTCATTGTGCCAGGATAAACAAGACAAGCTTTCTCGACGTCTTCAGCAATTCACTCCCTGTTTATTCTAGTTAATAGTCCCTCTCTGCAGCTGTGCCAGTTTTATCTACTCAGAACATGGATGACCAAAATTGCACTGAGCATCCAAAAAGATATCCTACCCACACCTCGGATGGTAGTATCAGCATCTTTCTGTGCATGCTGTAAATGTCTAGGTGCACAACAAGAGGATACCACCCTTTCTTCCACACAGTTTCCACCAAGGGCTAAGATTTAGCCAACCGTGGGTGATGCTACAGCAGCTACCGTGCCTGGCATTCCCAGCTGATAAGATCCTGTCTTACAGGAGCATGCTCCCATCAATATGACCCTGTGTCTTGGGGTGACTTTGTGATGTGTATCCCCTATCGCTGCCCTATGCCCAGAAAATTAATTTTGTGCCTTTCTGTGCCTTTAAACTGAGCCTGAGAGGGAGGAGGAAAACTGAGGAAAACTTCTTCAAAGCAGTTTGTAGCTTGTTCAAGGTCACACAGAGATAGACACTTTTTTTCAGCTGTGGCAGGAGAGCAAGAGTGGGGAAGGCACACGGCTTGCTTTCGGCCATTTTTTTCAGCGCTTTTTTCTTTCTCCGGAGAGAGATGGAGAGCGGAAATTTTGTTTTCTTGGAACTTTGTTTTTTCCTTTTTTTCTCCCTCTGCTGGACTGTTTCAACACCAGAATACATCAGGAAGAATTTCCATCGAGGCCTTGGCCCTGGAGGTGGGCCCACCACCTGGTCCCAGCTCCAAGAAGGGGGAGAGAGAGATCTATGGAAGGACTCTGAAGTTTTCCCAGGTTTCTCTCAGCAGAGCGGGAGGTTTTATTATTTAGCATTATTATCCTTTTTCTGTGTATTTGTTAAATAAATAGTTTTTATCTCTTTCACTTTCCTTCGAGGAAAATTTTTTTTCCCAAACCTGGTGGGGGAGGGATGGTTGTGACCTGCCTTCTCTCAGAGGATATATTTCTAGACTTGGCCAAACCGGCACACCCTGCATTTTATGCCACTGAATTTCATCTCATGTCTTCTGCAGGCATCCAGGTTTTGCTGTATGTTACCCCTCAGCTTTCCTCAGTTAAAATGACAGTCTCTTACTCTGTGTTATCAGCAAACTCTCTTATTCTTTACAACAGAATTCAAGGTCCTTAGTGGCAAAATTAAAGACGACCAGGATCTTTGAGGAATGCTACCGTTTCTACAGCCTGGTACTTCTAAAAAAATTAACTTAATTTCTGATTTCCAAAGTCTATTTCACTACTTAATACACTACTTAATACTTTATCAACTGCATTATGCATTATTTACCAGCTGCACCGGGCCATACCAGGTGTGACACACAGGTCAAGGGAGGTCATTATGCCCCTCTGTCCTCATGAGACCCCACCTGGAGCACTATGTCCAGCTCTGAGGTCCTCAGCACAGGAAAGACATGTACCTGTTGGAGTGGATCCAGAGGAGGCCACAAAGATGATCAGAGAGCTAAAGTACCTCTCCTGTGAATACAGCATGAGAGAGAGCTGGGGTTAGTCTGCCTAGAGAAGAGAAGGCTTTGGGGAGATATTGGAGGAAATAATATCTGCTTCTTTCATTCTGTTAGATAGCTCTGTTAACCTCTGAGACACCCTTTTTAGCATTCATTACTAGCACATTTTGTAATCAAACAATAATAGTAATCTTTCCTTTTAACTCAACCTTAAAGCTAACCATCTTGAAAAGTCTAGATGGTACCATCAGTGGCAGCATAACATGACTGGCAGCAAAATCCAGATCAGTCAAAAAGCTGAGTCAGACTCTTCCACATGGCATAGTCCTGAATCACTACCTCTAGGCTATCTGCCAACATGTTGTCTGCCTTGAGTTCAAATAATTTTAGATTCTGGAGAAGGTAGTTGGGCCATTTAACTTCTTTATTTAGCCAAAATAAAGCAGTTGAACTTTCTCAGAGAAAAATTAAAGACAGATTCTGATTTATTTCTCCTGCAAAAAAGTAAAGGACCCTGAAATGTGGCACAGTATTACTTAGACAATAGAGTCTCCTTGAAGAACTCCATCCTCCTACAGTGTTTATTATCAGGCACACCAGGTTAATTAATACACTAAACAATACTGCTGCATTGCTTGGCTGGTGGTATGCACCTTATAGATGGCAGATAAAACTGCAGGTTCTAATAGTCACGAGCAAAGTCAAAATGGATATTAGGAATAAGAGAAAAAGATGTCACTTGATAACCAGTGATACCAAGAGTTGGCAAAGGTTGAATGCTTCAGTGCTAGATATCTGCTGTGGTACTAAATAGTTCTAAAGCAAAGATTCTGAAACCAAGAACTGCTGTTCTGATAGACTCCCGCAT